>NW_022196905.1:69786943-69852699 GCF_008632895.1 Mastomys coucha | reverse complement strand
CCCCCCCCCCCCGTCTTGATCATTTCGCTCAAGATAACGAAGAAAAGTCAATCTGACATCTTTGCAAAATCCGGCAGTATCCGGAGAAGACATCAAGAACAATTTGGAAGCCGTTCCGCGTGCCCCGGTCTCTTTAAGTCCCCCCTCCCCCTCGCGTCCGGTCTCGCGGGGACTGAGGGAAGTACACGTGGCCCTAAGCGTCCGAGCTCGGGCCGCCGGTGGCCGTGGGGCAGCGACTCGCCCCCGGGCTTGGGGCCGAACCTGTGGACGCTGCGACCCCCTCCGCGCTTTGCGGGGGGGAGTCGCGCGCCGGACTCAGGCGGCGTCCTCCCCGCAGCCCGGGTCGCCCCGACACTTACTCTTGTTGACAGTCTTAAGGGCACGCGTGAAGTCGCCGTTCTGCCCATAACGGTTCACCTCACTCCACAGCGCCGGGACTGACACCCCGCCGCTGCCGCCGCTCGCCATCTTGGAGGAGGTGGGGTGGGGGGAGGGGGAGGGCGACCTCTGCCCCGGAAGAGGATCTCGAAGTCGGCCGGGCGAAGGAGGAAGTTGATGGTTGCTAGGCGGCCGGGAGTCCCGAGCTGGCAGGTCCCAGAGCCCGCGTTAGAAATCGGTTTTCCTTCAGTCTTGCGGCAATACCGTTGTTTGCCTGACGCCCCTACGTCTAGTCCGAAAGTGGCGGGAGGTAGGAGGAGTCTGATTCAGAAGGCGCTCGCCGAAACTGTCAGCCCAAAGCCGCCGGCGTTCTGGTGAGATCCGGGTGGTATAAGGTGGTAACTAATTTAAGGAACCGTAGGGAGCCGCTTGAAGGCGGCAGGTAGAGGCTCAGCTTCTCATGGGTGCTTCAGAATTGCCATTTTAAGGACACGCACAGTGATTTGGAGAACCTGGGACTGAATCTGGGGGAAGTGAGGATAGGTCTGGTGCTGACGAAAAGACAGAGAAAGGTACTGTTTAGCCTCTCTTTGAGATTTAGTTCAGGAGCAGTGTGGGCTGGAAGCCCGATGTGATGAGAATGTCCAGGTTCTGAACTGATTTTATGACTGAAGTAAATGTCATACAATAAACTAAAGCCCTGGAAGACTTTTTTTTTTGTTTTTTTTGGATTTTCAAGACAGGGTTTGCTTGGCTGTCCTAGAACTCAGTAGACCAGGCTGAGTAGACCATTTCTCGAACTCAGAAATATGCTGGGATTGAAGGCATGTGCCACCACTGCTCGGCTTCTGGAAGACTTCCTTAATGTACTTCTTTAAGGAAATTTGTACGTGCAGCCTAGCCAGTATATATCCTGGTTCTAAGGCTCAACTACCTTGTGGAGAGGACCCATGCATACTAAGCAAGTGCTCTTAGCATTCAACTACACCCTCTACAAGGCTCTCTATTCCGGAGTGCTGATCCTTTAAAACCCCTCTCTCTGGACGACCTATAGTCCTAAAGCCAGAGACCTTATTTACTTTGCTTACTCCCTGAGAGACCTGAACCAGATCTTCCTTCACTTCCCCTAGACTCAACCTCAAGTTCTTTTAATGTTGTTACTCAGCTATTCAACCAAGCATCTACTTCATATTTCTTGTCTGAGTCAAGGGCTGAAACTCTAGGTTGTCTCTTCAGGTTCTTATCTTCCCACTGTTGGACATTTAGGCTAATGTCATCCCGATTGTGTCCTGGGAGCCTCTCCCATCCCTGGCATCTGGAACTTTCTAGTGGTTCCCCCTTATCCCCCACTGCCACATATATTGTCATATATGTGGTCAGTATAGTAATATATCATACTGAACTTATGTGGTTTCTTTTGGGTCATGATTTCATAGATTTCAGACACAGTAGGTTGGCTTTGCTGCTTTGGAACCTCAGCGAAGAGCATCATCATGATGGAAATCATGTCGTGTCACACAGAACTCTACTTCAGTAGTGTCTGGACAGGCCTAAAAACCTGATCACAGACCTGAGGCGTACACTTCCAAAGGAGTCAGTCTCTTGAGGTAGTCAGTCGCTGACATCTCCTAGCTCAGAGTGTTCCAGATTGGTTTCTGCTAAGTCTGTGAAGAGATCAACATGCTTTCTTTATTCAGGCATAAAGGTGCCCTAAGAAATATTTCATTATAGTTAAAACTGAGATTGAACATTATTTCCTGGCCTCTACAGTGTTTCAATAATCCTAATTGACTTCCTACCTGTAGTTAGCTTGGAATTTCTATAAAGAAGGTGTCTTATCAGACAGGGTGTCTCCAAAGTTAGAGATAACAGTTAGGCACTAATTTTCAGAGCAGTCACACACAAGGCAGAATCGCTTTACTGACTAGAGAGAAGTTAATTATCTATGTTATAGCCAAGGTTATTCTCAAGTACACCCAGCTGCTTGCCTCAGACAGACCCAGAGAATTTATCTTGGGGCTGCCAAAATAGCCCAAGAAGGACACCACTGATCCTCCGCCTTGCACCTGGCTGTTTGATCTTACTAACTTTGATGTGACCACTACCTGCCTACGTGACTTATGTTATTTGCCCTGTTCTCTGTATACTATATAAGCCTGACTTCTACTTTGTACAAATTGCATTCAGATACCATACTCCCTTGTGTCTGTTTGCCATTTCTTCGCCAACACCTTGTCTACCTGACTAGGACCCTGTTGCCCCCACGAGTTGAGGGAGGCCCAGACTGGCCCACCTGTGGCAATGTCGTAGTCACCCAAAGCTGCTAACTTAATGGTTACTGGGAAGGAAGGACCTGGAAGATGCCCCAGACAAAATGTCAGCTTTAAAAGTACACTCACACCGGGCACCATCTTCTACAGCCTGTGAGCTGTGACCCCTTGAGGGGGGTACACATTAGATATTTAAATTACTATTCATAATAGCAAAATTAGTTATAAATAGCAACAAAATAATTCTATGGTGGTGGGGTCACCGCAACATGAAGAACTGTATTAAAGGGAGATTGAGGTAGGTCTCCAGGTACCTATCATCCAGGTACCTACCTCCCTCTGCCTCCCATGATTATTGTGTTCCCCCTTCTGAGAGAGATTGAAGCATCCACACTTTGGCCTTCCTTCTTGTTAAGATTCATATGGTCTGGGAGTTGTATTGTGGTTATTCTGAGCTTTTGGGCTAATGTTCACTTATCAGTGAGCGCATGCCATGTATGTCTCCTTGGGTCTGGATGTACATACTTCACTCAGGATATTTTCTAGTTCCATTCATTTGCCTGCAAAATTCATGAAGTCTCCTTTTCAATAGCTGAGTAGTATTCCATTGTATAAGTGGATACATTTTCTGTATCCATTCATCTACTGAGAGACATCTGGGTTGTTTACAGCTTCTAGGTATTATAAATAAGGCTGCTATGAACATAGTGGAGCATGTGTCCTTGTTATATGGTGGTGCATCATTTGGGTATATGCCCAGGAGTGGTATAGCTGGGTCTTCAGGTAGAACTATTTCGAATTTTCTGAGAACAGCCAGATTGATTTCCAAAGTGGTTGTACCAGCTTGCAATCCCACCAGCAATGGACGAGTGTTCCTCTTTCCCCACAACCACACCAGCATCTGCTGTTACTTGAGTTTTTGATCTTAGTCATTCTGATTGGTGAGTGGGTGGAGAAGCACCCTTTTAGAGGCAAAGGGGAGGGGCATGGGTTGGGGAGGGGAGTTTGAGGAGGGAAGACCTGGAAGGGGGACAACATTTGAAATGTAAACAAAAATAATTAACAATAAAAAGATCAGAAAAACTATCAAAAGTACTGTCATTATTCCATATTAGGATCATTTAAAGGACTAAAGCTCTAATTCAGTGGTAGCCATTTAACTAGCATGCACAAGGCCATAGGTTCAACCCTTTGCTGGTGGGAGGAATCCCACAAAACACAAAAATCAACAACAAAAAAGCCACATACATACACAAAACCACAAACCCAAAACCACAAAAATCCCCAAACACTACAAAGGACTATTTAATGTTTTTGAAATGATCTAACCCTGCATACATTATAGGTTGTATTTGTGGGAGGCCTCTAGGGAAAGAGAAGCAATGGTGAATGCGAGTGCGCGCGCGCACGCGCGCACACACACACACACACACACACACACACACACGTGTTTAGGATTCAGCCTAACAGCTGGAGAAGCTAAGAAATCCCACACTCTGTCATATGCAAGCTATCCCCCCTTCCCCACCAAATAGTGTTTAATAATTCTGGGTCAAACATGATAGCTAAGGGCAAGAGATGTATTTCCAAGCTCAAACAGAAATCAAATTCAAACTTTTTTGTTCTGGTTTGTCCTTCAACAGATTTTAATCAGTCTATATTCTCTTCCAGAAACATTCACAGAAGTAACTTTATCAGCTACCTTGGAATCTTAGACAACATTAGTCATTATGTAGGCACTCAAAAGCTTGTTTGTATATGAATAAACTTGGCCAGTTATGATTCCCGAGAAGTTTCCACATACACTAACTTATACCAACAGTTCCATGAGACAAGTGCTCTTTAGCCTCATTTTACCCTGATCTCCAAACTTTCCATATCCTGGGACCATAGGATAACCTGCTCTAGGGATTCCTGTGCTAAGTAATGACAGACTGGATGCTCCACAGTCCAGAAGCAAAGTGGCTGGTGGAATTCCCGGTCAGGGTGGTACTCATGGTGAGTTAATTACTACATAGTAATCTGCCAGGACACATGCACATCCCTATACCTGTATACATACTTGAAGTTCAAGGTTATCCTCGGCTATAGATCAAGTGTGGGATAAATGTGGGCTACATGTCAGTGTCTCAATAAAAAATAGACTACTTGCACAATTAAACTGTCTCAAACAAAGTTCACCTACAAACCATGGGAATGGCAAGGTTTGTGTATGTTTAAGGAACTAATGGCCGGGATAGAGTAATGACCCAGTGGTCAAGAGATTCTTCCAGATAATCTGAATTTGACTCCCATAACCACATCAGGCAATAACTCAGAAAAAGTCTGACACTTGTAGTTTTCTGAGGGCACCAACACATGCATGTACCCACATGTGTATACTTAAAAACAAATGGTGAAACTGATGACCATTTAATGAATGGTTCTATTAACCAGTCTATCCATGATTAAAAATTTTGATGTGCCACAGGTTGTAGGCTCAGCCACAAAAGGGTTAGTAGAGTAGAAATATCAACACATAGCTATGCTATTCAAGGAACAGTATGCCTGACTTGATGTCAAAATTTAAGTCCCCTTAATGTTACTAATTGTCATTAAGAAAATATACTCTAATTTCCAGTAGATATTGAGGCATAGCAGAGTGATAGTTAATGTTCACTGTAAAATTGACAAGTCTTAAAATACCCATGGAAATGAACTGTTGGCTGTGACTCATCTTGAATGTGGGTGGTAGCACCCCAGGGGCTAGGGCATTGGGCAGAGTGAAAAGCAGCAAGTGAGCAGAACACCAGAATTCAGTCACCTTTCTGCCCGTGGAAGCACAACAGGCTCTCCTATCAGCATGCCTTTCCCCTTTAAGATAAACTGACTCATCAATGGCTACTGTCAGGTGTCTTGGCACGGTAATATGCAGTAACTAATACAGCACAAGGCACATAGCGATAACTGTTATAGCCACCATGGCTATGTGAATACATGGAAAGATAAAGCCCAAGTAATATTTTGAAGGATTAAAAAAAAAGTGGGGAACATAGTGATTCCTCTTACAAGTGCCTTGTGCAAGCTTGAGAAGTGCCCTACCACCAGGCTATATCCCTTGCGCCTTTCCCTTTCTGAAACAGGTTATCACATGCCCCTCGCTGGCCATGACCTTGTCAACCTCCTGAGTAGCTGAGATAACAGTTTTGTTAACAGACCTTGTTCACACGAGTGACTTTTAACAGGCCTTCAAAGTACCTAAAGAACCCGTAAAATCAAGTGGTCAGTTGTTTGTGGATTTTTTTAAAAGACAGAGTAAAGTGGAAACTTAAGGGATCTTTGGAAAGTCAATTTTGTTGGAAGAAACACAAGGAATGTCTCGCTGAAGGAGACAAAGGATGTTCTGCTACAGGGTGAGAAAAGAGAACCATCTCAATGTTGAGCTGAGAGAATGGTTAGCTGGTCACATTTAACAGGCCCAAGTAAATAAATGGTAGGAGTTCCTGAAATATGGGAAGCACAGACTGGTAAGGGCTTGTCACCACTTTATCTGTAGCAGCTTAACTCTTGAGGGTCATGATCCCTCTAGAGAAAGCCTAAACTCCCTTCTCATAAAAATGAACATGGAAGTTTACATGCAAACTCATGGGTGCTCAGATGAGTTTTTTACAGTTTAGTAACCCATAGGCCACTGTATTGCCCTATTACTAAATACTAGATTATGGTTTGTTTTGCTGTTTAACAAAACAAAAATGCACAATAATGCTGTATTCATTCACAAAAATAACTTATTAACCGACAATTCTGCCCTCCCTAGACTTTGCATATCTGTAGCAAACATGCTGGCAGGGCAGTTGCCACTAAAAGATGCAGTCTCAAGCTAGGCTTAGTAAATACGTTCAACGCTGTTGAGAGTAGAGCAGAAGCAAGTAGAGCAGGAGAGAGGTAAACCAAAGACCCAACTGGAGGAAAAAAAAGCAGGCATGTGACGAATATGGCAAAGGATGGGGAAACACTGAAGTGAATCTGGCCCATTGTTCAGACATACACTCGCCATCAGCCCACCACACCCACCCACTCCTTCATTATGACGACAAACTAGTGACTCAATTTCTGAAAATGGTGGTAGGATGGTGACTGCAGGTGTGGCAAAAAATACCAGAAAACTAAGTTTACAACCCAGAGAGGCACCTACCAATCCTAGTTAAGCGGCTAAGCAGTACTTACTCCATCTTTCCCTGGAATGGCTTTATTCCATGTAGAACTGTCCCACTGCCCAGAGACCTTGGGAAAGAGACCTTGATAGCACCTCTTTCTTCTACCTCTAATTTCAATTTCTTTAAAAACAAAACAAGCAAATGCCCCCAAACAAACTGGGGTTAAAGCATGGGCAAGGACCGAAGGTTTCCTCAACACTGTACAGACCCCAACAAAGCACACATTCCTTGGCTGGAGATTCATGTAGCATTAACTTAGATAATGACTTAGAATGTACAGACCACGCAGCGAGAATATACTGATAAACACAATACAAATATTTTAATTTTCAAAGCGCTAATTCAGATCAAGCAGAATCTGATTAATAAAAAAAAAATGCTATAATCATTTAGAAATACTTTTTAAAAAGTTTATTTTTTAAAATTGTGTGTTGGGTGGGGGAATGTGATAGTATTTGAGAGCAGGTACATAAGGAAGCCATGGGGTCAGATCCCCTGAGTTTTGGTTATTTATTGTATAATGTCTACAAAGATGCTGAGAACCAAACTCAGGTTATCTGCAAGAGAGCCACGCCAAACCACAGACACATCGCTCCAGTTCCATATGATTTAGCAGTATCATGCCAACTTTACTAACTGTAAAGGTTCCCTCCCTGGCAAGTACAGAGTCTCAATACACACTTCAGGCTGGCCTTGAACTTAGTGATCATGCTGCCTCAGCCTCTAGAGTACTAAGATTACAGGGACATATCACTATGTAGAGCTAGAAAATATTAATAATATCCACTGACAATGTACCAAATCATAAACACTGAGGACCATTTGTTCATTAGTAAACTGAATTGTTTTCTCTTATGTGAAATCATTTTGCTTGATTTTTTTTCTTTAAATCCAAACTAGGAATATGTAACTTTTCTCCTAAAAATTAAGTTGCTTTTTTACAAATTGCATTGTCTGATTTTCTTATCAGCCTGCTTTAAGGATATCCACGTGTTCAATATGCTCGCTCGAAGCTTGGCCCACACCAAATGGTTGTTTAACCCAAATATCTGAGCAGCAAACTGAGCTGATCCTTCTGGAGAAAGTATAGTTGAACAGCCAAGACCTGTTGGTTCAGAAAAGAAAAAGACAGAAAAATGAGTTGGTAGCTTAAAAATTAAAAAAGAAAATGATGAGCCGGGCGGTGGTGGCGCACGCCTTTAATCCCAGCATTTGGGAGGCGGGGGCAGGCGGATTTCCGAGTTCGAGGCCAGCCTGGTCTACAGAGTGAGTACCAGGACAGTCAGGGCTACAAAGAGAAACCCTGTCTCAAAAAACCAAAAAAAAAAGAAAATGATGATAATAAACCCAAATCCTATTTCTTAGAGATGAATACTTAAGCATCTAAGTATAAAATAATTCAAAACTAAAAAGCCTGATTTAAATTAGTAGGCTGTTTTAAAATAAAATATGTAGTCAAATATTAATAGATGAGGCTGGATAAAGAGAGAAATTCTGGGTATACACAGTACTAAAAATTTTCAAGGTCTTACCACTGGGCAGTCGAAGAGATGACCACACATCCTGAACACCCCAGTCTGGTGTGATCGGGGGACAGCTGATAACAGGGTAAGCAGTGTTACCAGACATCACTGGGCCCAGACCATTGCTTCTGCCTGCCACTGCGACAAATACAGTAGGTACACCATCCCCTAGGGAAATTAAAAGATAGTCAGGTCCTTTTGTTTTGTCAACAATAACAATAGCCAGGTACAAAAAACAGTGCAGGGCAGGTAGCTCAGTAGATAAGGGTGTCTGCTGTCAAGCCTGATGACCTGTGTGACCTCTGGAACCCACATAGTAGGAGAGAATTAATTCTGGCAATTGACACATGCATCTGCACACATTCAGTAAAAATAAATAAAAAGTGAACTTTAAATATTTTGAGTAGTCTGTTATAGAGAAAATATCTAAAAGGTAATGACATGCATAAGTTCAAAATATATGGTTCATCTTTTCACATAACTGTATCATAAGCAATAACCCTAGGCAGAATAGGTTTCACTATTTTTGAGATCTGTTGTATAAAAGAAATATCATGAGGTCAGTGAGAGAATGGCTGCCTCATTTTGCTATTCCTGCTTAGACTCAGCAAAATGAAGAATTTCACCAACTAAACAGGTACCTTTATGTTGAGTTGTCTTTAAGTAGTGCCAGTAGACTCATTAAATAGTAATTAGAGATTCTGTGGATACTTCCTAAATTATAAAAAGTGTCCAGGTGCTAGGATATACATGGTATAGCCCCCACAATTCAAGTACATAACATGCTTGAGACTCTATGCTCAATAATTTGCATGCACCAAAAGTGCATTTCAAATTCTTTAAGAACCTTGATATGGGCCGGAGAGATGGCTCAGCAGTTAAGAGCATTGACTGTTCTTCCAAAGGTCCTGAGTTCAATTCCCAGCAACCACATGGTGGCTCACACTCATCTGTACTGAGATCTGATGGCCTCTTCTGGTGTGTTTGAAGGCAGTGAAGTGTACTCATATACATAAAATAAATAAATAAATAAATAAATCTTAAAAAAAAAAAAAGAGCCTTGATATATTTAACAGACAGAGGGTCTTACTCTGTAGCCCAGGCCCACTTTGTATTTACAATAATCCTCCTGTTTTACATTCCTAACTGTTAGGATTACAGGTATGATTCCTACTCCTGGTTTTATGTTGGTGCTAGGTACTGAATCCTGGGTTTCTTACAGGCTAAATAAGCATTTTACCAACTGAGCTACACTATTATCTTTAGTCTGCTTACAATTAAGTTTTTACTGGGAAAGAACCCAAGCTGTTACTAGCTTAGTAAAAGGATCTGAAGCCTCGAGAATCATTTTTTTAATTGTTTAAAACAGTTTTGTAAGCAGATTCCAGAATTTTAGATCAATGATATCCTACTGTTTGTTTAATGTATTATCTACTGAAACTATAGCTTTCTTGCATGCTTCCAAGAAATCTAACAAAAATACCAGAGAGGCTCTGCTGCTTCAGTCTCCTGCAGTGGAGTACGGCCTTCATCATTGGAGCACCCAAGAAACAATGCTAACAAGTGCTGCTAATTAGACAAGGAGGCCAGGCAGTGGTGGTCACGCCTTTAATCACAGCACTTAGGAGGCAGAGGAAGGCGGATTTTTGAGGCCAGCCTGATCTACAGAGTGAGTTCCAGGACAGCCAGGGCTACACAGAGAAACCCTGCCTCAAAAAACCAAAATAAATAAACAAACAAACAAGACAAGGAGACCACACTTCCTCCCGGATCTAGTCTGTTTTCTTTCATACTTATACTTTCTCAAAAGTGTATGTTTGGGTGTTTTGCCTCCACACCATGTGTCTATGCACACTTGTGCAGTGAGTGCCCTTGGAGGCCAGAAGAGGGTGATAGATTCCCCTGGGGCTGGAGCTATAGATGGTTGCATATGTTCTTAATCACTGAGCCATGTTTGCAAAGATTATTTAAAAAATTATGTGTGCCTGCATGAGTTTATGCATGCAGGTGACCACGAGGCCATAAGAGGTCAAATCTCCTGAACTTGAAGTTCCAGGCAGTTTGTGAGATGATGCCTGATGTAGAATCCAGCTGAGGCAGCTCTCCAGCTCCTCTATATACCTGTATTTTAAGTTTTCTCCTTGTTCTTTCATAGGTTTCTTTAAGCATCCCTTCTAAAGATAAGTGTAATAAATGTATATGCTTGACACCTGTTTTTCCTCAGAAATATGGAAAAGCTCTTTTAAGCATTAGTATTCAAAAATATGTACTTTAAAATCTTTTACTCAAATCAGAAATAACTTAAATTCTCTAGTTATTTAAAGTTTACCTTCATATTCTGCTTTAATTCTCAAAGTTTCATCTGGTCCTTTATGTGCAGATGTTACTCTAAGTTCACACGGGATCCCAAAATTTCCACAAGCCTTCTTAATTTTTTCGCAGTGACCAAGGTCAGAGGTTGAACCCATCAGCACTACCACCCTGCACTGACTGTCTGACTTGAGAAGCAACTGGAAAAGAAAAACAGAACTATGAAAAATGGGTAACAGTCAATGTAACAGTGTGTTACCTTTTACTTTTGTGTGTCAGGGTGTTGAGCCTGGATGTTATATAGCGGAGAATGACCTTAAATTCCTGATACTCTTGCCTTAGGTACCAGATAAATGGCTTTCCTGTTTGTCCTTCCCTTCCCTTTCCCTCTTCTCTTCCTTCCCTTTTTGAAAAGGTCTCAAGCAGCCAAGATTGACCTGACTGGAAATCATGGGTAACTGAGGGAGACCTCCAACTTCTGATACTCCTGAGAGCGAGGGTCACAGGCTTGTGCCACCACACTTTGTTCTATGCAGTCCTGAGCAATCAAACCTAGGGCTGCTTGTATGATAGGCAAGCACTTGTAAACTGAGCTACATCCCCAGCACATTCATGTTTTTGATTTACATGATGTAGAGCAGGCTGGCTTCAACCTCAGAGATATGCCATATCTGCCTCCAAGTGCTAGGATTACAAGTCTGTGGTATTATGCATAGCTGGTATTTTCTTTCTGAACAGACTAAAATTAAGCTGAGCAAAACAGATCATTAAAAAAACAAAACAAACAAACCAATGGGCTGGAGAGATGGCTCAGCGGTTAAGAGCAGTGGCTGCTCTTCCAGAGATCCTGAGTTCAAATCCCAGAAACCACATAGGAGCTCACAACCATCTGTGATGAGATCCAATGCCCTCTTCTGGTATGTCTGAAGACAGCTACAGTGTAATTTTATATAATAAATATATCTTTAAAAACAAAACAATGACAACAAAAATCTTGGCCAAGAATAATAGCACCAAATTCACTATGCATTGTGGCACAAACCTGTAATCCCAACACCAAGGAGGCAGGTCAACCTGGTCTCCATAGTGAGGCTGTCTTCAAACAAACTAACATCCCAACCCTGTACTCTCTCTAAACCACTTAACACTCAGAACAGGAACGAAGTATTCCATACCAGAGGCTTCTGCACATTCTGTTGAATCTTTAATGCACAGTCAACCAAATTAGGCTATCAACCTGTTAGTTGGCTTTTTTGAACAGTAAACATAGATTAAGTTGAAAATATTTGTCTATGAAGTGATTATGATTGATGAGTCATATTCAACTCTGGGTTCATAGTAGTAATAAAAATTTAAGTGAAACAGAGGTTAGAAACAGGATCTCAGGGTTCCACACTAGCATCTGGGAACATCATGATTAACTTAGTGGATGAGAGTTCAGTGTAGCCTGCTGTGACCATTCCTAAAGGCGATCCTTTCATTCAAAGTCACTGAAAACAAGATGTAAAGGCCTCTCTCACTTTTATTTTAGCCACTTTCATGTAATTAGGTTCCACACTGGCGTGGAACTTGAAACCCTTTATGTCTTAGCTTCCAGAATAGCTAAAATTGTTGGCAAGCTCCATTACACCTTTTTTGGAAACATTTTTCACTTTTGCTATGTATGTACAAATGTGTGGAGAGGACACCTTCAGATGTTCCTCAGGTACCACCCAGATTTTCTCTTTTACTTAAATTTTTTTCTACTTAATTTTTGTGAATGTAGCCAGGCAGCGGTGGCACATGCCTTTGATCCCAGCATTTGGGAGGCAGAGACAGGTGGATTTCTGAGTTGGAGGCCAGCCTGGTCTACAGAATGAGTTCCAGGACAGCCAGGGCTATACAGAGAAACCCTGTCTCGAAAAAACAAAAGAAGGAGCTGGCGAGATGGCTCAGCGGTTAAGAGCACCGACTGCTCTTTCGAAGGTCCTGAGTTCAGACCCCAGCAACCACATGGTGGCTCACAACCACCCATAATGAGATCGGACACCCTCTTCTGGTATGTCTGAAGACAGCTACAGTGAATTATGCCAGATCGAGCAGGCCAGCAGAGGTCCCAAGTTCAATTCCCAGCAGCCACATACATGATGGCTCACGGCCATCTGTACAGCTACAGTGTACTCATACACATAAAATAAATCTTTAAAAAAAAAAGAAAAACGAAGAGAGGACTTGGGGGGTGGGATCTTCTTGTCTCTAATGGCCCAACCTTGGTATTCCAAATGTCTGCCACTACATCTGTTATTTTCTTTATTGTTTTACATGGGTGCTAGAGAATCGAAGTCAGGTCAGGTCTTTGTTTTTGTAAGGCAAGCAAGCACTTTACCAACTACTGAGCTAATTTCTCAGTCCAATAATGTTATTACATGTCTGCTTGTGAAGAATTACCTCCACTCGGTCTGCAACCCACTCAAAGTTTTTCTTTACCATCTGGAGTCCTTCCTGAGTTACTTCTTTGAGATCACGGTAACACTAGAAAATAAAACAAAATTTAGAAAGTTACTTTCTTGTGCTATATTAAAACAGGGTTTCCTTCAAGTCATGAAGTTTGTATAATGAAATGTATCTGAAAATGCACCTTGTCGTACAAATGCTTTTTCAATGGAAAAGTTCAGTAGCAAAGTAAGTAAGTTTCATTTGAGGTCAAATGCTTCCTTCATTAGCAAAGTAACCGACTTATGAATTAACATGCATTCATATATTCAGGATTTTGCCTTAACTTTTTTTTTTTAATTTGCTGCTTGATCAATGTTTATTGTCTTTATGAAAAAAATCTTCATAAAAAAGTGTTTTAGCTTTCAGCAGCCCGTTCCTGAGCTCTGAGGAAGCTTGCCTTCTTTTGAGCAACCCTGTCTTCCTTCTGAGCAGGAGACATTTTGGGACGATTCTACCTCCTCTTCTTCACTTCTTCTCTTGGGCTTCTTCTCATAGACTGGGTTCTCTCAGATAGCAGCATGAGCTTTCTTATACATCTCCGTCATGTCTGGAGTTACGTTGTTCTTGATGTACTGAGAGAACTGTTTCTTGTACGCATCTTCATCTTCCTCCATTAGATAGCACATGTAGTCTGCCACATTCTGACCCATGATGTGCTTCCGATGCACCTCTGCATTGAACTCTTTGCTTTCAGAGTCATAACCAGGGAATCGTATGGTACTATGAGGGATAAACAAGCCTTCATCCACAGCTCCCTTCAAGGTCCCAAAAACTTTATTGCCAGTTGTAGTTCGGGCAAGACCTGCATGCAAATAGCAAGTGAAGGCACCAGGCTGACCGTCATTGCTTTCCACATTGTATTCACCTCCACTTGGCCTTCATAGATCTTGTCCATGCCAAACCTATTCAGAAGCATGCCAACTTTCACACCGTATTTTGGAAGTTCATGTGCATATGCTGCGCAGACGATCATATCCCCTTCTATATGGGCATATGTAATCTGGCATATGAGACCTCTGTTAGTTACATGAACTATCATCATGTATTTGGGTGTGTTGTACTTGTTCTTGTCCTGGATCACCAATCGTTTCTGTGCATAGTAGTCAGTTTTGCCTTCTAAATCTCACTTGGTATCTTTTAAAGTAGGCCTTATTCTTGACAACTTTCACGAATCCCATCCTGCGAAACAGAAACCGCAGCTCCACACAGACCTGCAGAGTTGGCAGCGCTAGGGGGAAAAGCTGCCTTAAATTTTTGTTAGAACTAAAGCCTGTTGTGGCCCCGGGGACTTGATGTCTAGAGTCCCAGATCCGTCATTTAGCCTTGACGTTGTGATGATACTTATCAGATAAACAAGGACACTTGTTCTTTACTGTTTCAGAATCTGAACATGATAAATACAAAAGCTGTTTGTTTATAGGTTAAAAGTATTTCTTAGGGCTAGCAAGATGGCTCAGCGGGTAAGAGCACTGACTGCTCTTCCGAACGTCCTGAGTTCAGATCCCAGCAACCACATGGTGGCTCACAACAACCCATAATGAGATCTGATGACCTCTTCTGGTGTGTCTGAAGACAGCTACAGTGAATTACGCTGGAGTGAGCGGGCCAGATAGAGTGGGTCGGTCCTGAATTTAATTCCCTGCAGCCACATGATGGCTCACAGCCATCTGTACAGCTACAGTGTACGCATACACATAAAATAAATAAATCTTAAAAAAAAAAAATGTATTTCTTAGCACCAAAGGAGATTTTTGTTCATTTTTACTTTTTTGGTGCTGAAGAGTGAATCCAGGGCTTTGTATGCTTTGCCATTGCCATTGTGTGGAGGGATGATTTGTTTTTTAAAAAAGCTTTATTTTACTTATGCAAGTATGCTGTAGCTGTCTTTAGACACACCAGAAGAGGGCACTGGATCCCATCATAGATGGTTGTGAGTCACCATGTGATTGCTGGGAATTGAACTCAGGACCTCTGGAAGAGCAGTCAGTGCTCTTAACCTCTATGCCATCTCTCCAACCGGAGAAATGTATAAGCACGTATCAATAAGACTAAAACCCGCCCCCACCTCTCTCACAACTTGATAAATAAGCTCAAACAACACATACCTGTTTGTCTTTCTGCTGGCTCCGATCTCCCGATGGCCACAGTCTCCAGGAATCATTATCAATGACATCAGCAAGAACAATCTCTTTGGTGGTTACATCAACACCAAACTCAATCTAGAAGCAGCACATTGCCAAGGGAATGATTTGAAAATGACACAGAACTAAAGACATTTCGGAGTTACAACGTTCACTTTTACATTACATTTTATTGATAAAATTTATCAATACCTTCATATCAACCAGCGTACAGTTCTGGGGCAGCCAGGATTTCTCCAGAATTTCAAAAATAGCTCGTGTGGCATGACTCATGATGTCCACTTCAGTCTGCCCAATAACAAGTCCAGCAAAACAAAATTTTGCTGCGATGAGTTGCTCCTCAGACCACTGTGGATCATTATTGGCATCGTCCTAGGAATAAAGCAGTATAGTTAATTTAAATCTTGGAATTTTTAACTTTCCTGGAAAATAAGTTTTCCTTTAAATTTATGGTCCTAAGAATTGCTATTTGGATGTAATTTCCTCCCAGAATACCCTATGATTCAAGTAATTTTTTGTTTCTTATTTTGTTTTGTTTTGGTTTTGTTTTTTGAGACAGGGTTTCTCTGTATAGTCCTGACTGTCCTGGAACTCACTCTGTAGACCAGGCTAGCCTCAAACTCAGAAATCCACCTGCCTCTGCCTCCCAAGTGCTGGGATTAAAGGCATGCGCCACCACTGCCTGGCATTTCAAGTAATTAAGTGTACTTTAAATTTTACTTTTTATTTGGGTCTGTGTATATATGCTGCACTACGTGTGGAGAGGAGACCAAATTCTAGTTCTCTTGAAGAGTACCAAGTGCTGTACTACCATTCTGGCCCCAATTTGCTTACACATATGCCATTTGTGCACCATGTCCATGCCTGGTGCCTGTGGAGGCCAGAAGACTGAAGCACACACCAGGGAACTACTAGAGTAGCTATGATATGGCCAGTCATGCGGTGCTAGAACTACTTGAACTTTGAACAAGTTTGCATGCTTTCATGCTGAGCCATCTCTTCAGCCTCTACTGTTTACTTTTAATTATTCTTAAGGTATTACATGAGTCCCTTATTTTAGGTAATGAAATAATTCATTCCAATCTCTCTGAAAAGCCATTTTTTTATGTGTATGAATGTTTTACCTACATACACGTACATCACATGCACACAGTTTGAAAACAAGGTCAATAGTGTATTTTTAATCAGGTAGCTGTATAACTTGTTATACATTATAACTAAATTTACAAAAATCCCAGCACTTGGGAAACAGAGTTTGAGGCCAACCTGGTCTATAAAGCAAGTTCAGGACAGCCAAGACTACACAAGAGAAATCCTGCTTCAAAACAAAACAAAACCAAAAACCAAACCACAACAAACAAAACAAAACAAAAAAACAAAAACTCCTGCAAACTCAAAACCACTTCCCTTTTACATATGAAAATTTGAAATGTAAAAAAACAAACCAATCAACAATCTTTCTGAACAGGTTCTTATTCCATAGCTCAGGCTGGCCTTGAAATAGCAATTCTTCTACACCTATTCTTTAAGTTTTATGTATAAATAAATATGGGTGTTTTGACTATATGCATGAATGCACCTGTAGGCCTTAAGAGACTGTCAGATTCTTGGAACTACACAGGTACGAGCCACCAGTGAGTGCTAGGATCAAACTTAGGTCCTCCACAAGAGCAGCCAGTACTCAAGACTGCTGAGCCACCTCTAACCCCTGCACTCATTAATAGTTGGCAGGAATATGGGTATGTACCACCAAGCAATGTGCAACTAAATCTTTTCCCCCGCCTCAAGACAGGGTTTCTCTGTATAGCCCTGGCTGTCCTGGAATTCACTCTGTAAAGTAAATCTTTTTAATATGTTAACTTTCTTCTTGATTTCTGCTCATTTAAATTTATTTTTGTTAGTCCATCTTGTCAAAAAATATTTTCATGCTGGGCAGTGGTGGTGCACGTTTTTGATCCCAGCACTTGGGAGGCAGAGGCAGACAGATTTCTGAGTTCGAGGCCAGCCTGGTCTACAGAGTGAGTTCCAGGACAGCCCCGGCTACACAGAGAAAACCTGTCTCAAAAAACAAAAAAATTTTTTTTCAGGGATTCCTCCCCTTCCCCCAACCTGATTATTATTGCTAATGTAATTCTACACTATCAACATAAATTTCTAGTAGGACACATATAGTTTCAGATGTTTTAATGTTTAACATTTTGAGTTTGTAGTTTTAAGTCACAAAAAGCAATTACCTTGAAGAACATCTCCACTTTTGGTGGATAAAACTTATACCCTTCCTTTACTCCAGGGTTCCTTTTGAGAAAAGATCCAGTTGCTATTCTTCGGCATACCCACTCAATTGGAATCATTTCACACTGGGGTGCAATGAAAGCAGTCTCCCCAAATTTCTTAGTGAAAGCAGTTTTTATACCTACAAATTGATGATAAAAGAGGGAAAAAGCAATGAATTTTTTTTTTAGGAAGGTGGATAAACTCTAAAAAAGTTTTCATCCTTTAATTTTTTTTAATTTCTTCTGATGTGTATGTATGTGGTTGTGCATTTACACCCATGAGTGTCATGACATGTTATGCATGCAAATGCACAATGATGTGTATGTTCTTGTGGATGTAGTTCACAAGCCTGTGGTTGTGTGTTTGCATTCATGCAAGTCAAAGAACAGTTCTCCTCCCTCTTTACATAGTTTCTATGGCTGCACTCAGAAAGTTAGTCTCGCATGGCAAGTGCTTTACCTCCTCGGGCAAGTCAAAACATCTATCAAAAATAGACACCAGCATGGGATTAGAGAGAACTCACAGGCTAAGAGTGCTTACCACTATCCTAAAGCACCAGAGTTCATTCCCATCACCCACGACCCACAAGCCCTTGTAACTCTAGCACCAGGGGATCCAATGCCTCTGGCCTTCTATAGCACCTGCACTTCCATACACCCAAACACAGACATATATAATTAAAACCGTAAGGTTAACAAAATAAGATTTTTTTCTGTCTATGAAAACACCAGACAGTTACATTTTAATATCACACGGAAACCTAAAGACTGGAGTTCAGTGTTTTAGCCTCCAGCTTTTCATTCATATTCAGATTGTCTCCCTTCTCTACTTATCTAACCTTGTAGAAGTCACATAAGTCATCCAAGTGGCATTAAATTACCTCTAAAGATAACCTGACTACAGAATTCTCATGTTCTACAGTTTGGTATCATATTAATTCTTATAGATTGGTCTACCTTATCAATCAGAAGAGCCCTAAATTCTGAAGATACTTCTTCTTTAACTGCTTAAATAACCCCTGAAAAAGCCTCCAGCAGGTAATATCTGGGACACTGCAGCTACTCTAGCCAACGATGAGGAAAGCAATGCTCTTCCTTCCCTGCCACTGGTACTGAACAGCTTTATGTGGTGACCTTGGAAACTAACAACCTCTCTGAAAATAGTTTAAACCTGTCATATTCCAGGCCTGTAGAGCAGTAGAGATTATTTTCAGAGAAGCTGGGTGCAGTTCCCAGCACGTGTACAGCAGTTTCCCAGCTCCTATAACTCTAGTTCCACGGGACTGGATGCCCTCTTCTACACACACAAAAAACCTTATGATCCAACATGGAGAAGCGCCCTAACTGCCCTTCCTTCACTCCAACATTCCATAGATAAGTTCTAATTTTAGTTTCATCTTTTACTTCTCTAATGGAAGAGAGGTCTTTCACTTAGAACGGGACAGGAAGGCACAGCTGCTATCTTCGAACACTTCTCAGGGTTTACAAGCAGAATCAGGCTTACAATTCTGTACTGTCCTCAACAAGCAGAACAAAGCACAACTGTGTAGCATTCCAGGTTCAGCATTCCAGCATTCCAGTGAACTCAGGTTATTATTTGGGGCTGCTATACCAGCAAGGCTTCTTTTTAAACTCCCCAAGGCTAAAGATGGCCTTGTAGAGGGAAGTTACACTGGTGATTCATGTGACTGATCAAAATTGTAGGAAACTTAGCTTCTTTCTCTTGAAACTTTTCTCTGTGGGAGGTAGTACTTTGAATGCTTGGTCCCCACTTGGTAGAACTCTTTGGAGGTGTGGCCTTGCTGGAGGATGTTTGTTATAGGGGCAGGTTTTAATATTTCAAAAGCACAAGTTATTCTCAGTGTGATGGTTTGTATATACTTGGCCCAGGGAATGACACTATTAGAAGGTGTAGCCTTGTTGGAGTAGGTGTGTCACTGTGTGTGTGGGCCTTAATATCCTAGTCCTAGCAGCCTTCAGATAGAGATGGAACTCTCAGCTCTTCCAGGCCCATGGCTGCCTGGATGCTGCCATGCTCCTGCCTTGATGAAAATGGACTGAACCTATGAACCTGTAAGACAGTCCCAGTTAACTATGAACTGACTATATGTCATCCTCATAAAAGTGTCTGTTCACAGCAGTAAAGCCCTAACTCATACACCCAGTTAGCTTTCTTTGCCTCCTACTTGCAGTGTAAGCGCTCAGCCACTGCTCCGGTGCCCAGCCTGTCTGTGGCACACTCCTGCCGTGATGGTTATGGACTCCCTGGAACTTAAGCCCCAAGTTAAATCCTTTCATTTTATTTTACTTTTGGTAAGTTGCCTCAGTCAAGTAACAGCAAAGTCACTAAGACAGTGGGCAATATTGAATATTGAACCTAAGACTTTATGTATGCTAAGTAAGTACTTTATCACTGGGCTATCCTTAGCTTAAGCTTCTTTAGAACACCATTCATTACTTCCAAAGCAACTTAGCCTGTGAGACATTCCCAACAGGTTAAGTCAAACAGCCATCTCCCAGAGTCAGTTACCTGCTTTAGATGGAATAACACATGAGAAGTATAACATATTCTTGATCCAGACAATTTCTCCCCTGGAAAATGACCACTGTGAAAGACTTTCAAAGGGCAGCACTCACCAGCTTCCTTTAATAACTGAAATATGCAGCTGGTGATCTTATTGGAGATTGCAGCTTTGCCTTCCAGGTGGTTCTTTCTAGCTGCATTCCCTGCTGTAATCTGGTCCTTGGACTGCAGGAGGACTCTGCCTGGACTATCTGTCAGTTCATAGACTTCTTTTGTTTTACCCTCATAGAGTTTCTTCCCGACGTTCAGGACTGTGGGAATAAAACATAATTATACCAGATTCTAAGATTTCTTAAATAGTAAAGAATCCATTGAAATGTTGAATCACTCCATGGATAGTAACTCTCATATAATTGTGTGTTAGTATAATTATAACTATAAAGATATTTCCCCTGACTTTTCATAGCAAGCTAAGTGAGAAAATTCAGAACAATTTCTTCATTTCAAATTAATGTACAAGAGGCTCCTTTGCTCATCAAAAAACAAAAACAAACAAAAACAACAACAAAAAAGTAAGTAGTGGAGGCAACGAATAGGGGTGTATTAGTCAGGGTTTCTATTCCTGCACAAACATCATGACCAAGAAGCAAGTTGGGGAGGAAAGGGTTTATTTGGCTTACTTCCACATGGCTGTTCATCACCAAAGGAAGTCAGGACTGGAACTCAAGCAGGTCAGGAAGCAGGAGCTGATGCAGAGGCCATGGAGGGATGTTCCTTACTGACTTGCTTCTCCTGGCTTGCTCAGCCTGCTCTCTTATAGAACCCAAGACCTCCAGCCCAGGGATGGCACCACCCACAAGGGGCAATTGAGAAAATGCCCCACAGCTGGATCTCATGGAGGCACTTCCCCAACTGAAACTCCCTTCTCTGTGATAACTTCAACCTGTGTCAAGTTGACACACAAAACCAGCCAGTACAGGGGGCGTAGCTCAGTGGAGCTTGCCCAACATGTAAAAGGTCTAGTCGAAAGTCTAGCACCAAAGGAAAAACAAACTAATTCCAAACCAAAAGAAAACTTTATGATGTTAAGTTTGGATGCTAGTTCCACTAGGCATGGAGACAACAGGCCCTCCTTTATTTATGTTTCCATTAACCCAACCGGGCTACTTCTCAATCCTCTGGCATCAGTACACTCTTTATTGAGGATGTAGGAAAGTATCAGGAAATGGACACAAAGGCGTTTTCTTTTCCCTGAGACAGGGTCTCATTACTGGCTAACCCTGGCTAGCCTAGAATGTCCTTCCCAGACGAGACTAACATCAAACTCAGATCCATCTGCTTTCCACTGTGATTAAAGATGTGCACCACCAGACCAGGCAAAACCATCTAATGTCTTCAGCCTGAGACTTACTACTGAATAAGCTCACCCCTTCCTAGTTCTTTCTGAGCTCTGGCTGGCTGGTTCAACTCAGCTGCTCTGGCTCAGACTCATCTCCAGGCTGATTGATACAAACTGGCTTTTCTCTCCTTTCCCAAATTGCTCTATTTGACCTCAAAGTAACTCTAGCAATCTGTTCTAATCTTCTGGCCCCTTCTCATTCCCTGTCTTCATCTTTGTCTAGCTTGTTGTCTCTCTTCCACCTGTCACTGTACAACTGTCCCAGTAAAACTTCCTCCTGCTCTCTGCACTTCACCATAAGTAGCTTCCCTTTTTTCTCTCTTGTGAGAGTTAGGCATATCCTATTTTCTCAAATCTTTCTGATTCATCAGTTTGTCTGCCACTCAATTAGACCTCACTTTCAAACATGGGTGCTTCCTTCTACAAACTAACTTTACTATTGTTTGGGGTTAAAGATATGTGCCACGGACTGAGCTACATCACAACTAGAAACAGCATTCCTGAGTAAACAACACATTCTTGGTTCACAGCATGATCAGATATCTTGCAACATTTATCCTCAGTACTTTCCCAAAGTATTTGTGTGCCAGGGACTGTGGACAGAACAGCAAATGAAATCTAGTTTCTGCTCAAGGGACCTAAGTCTTGAAGAAAGCTAGTAATAAATAAGAAATCATAATAACAAGCAGATTTCTGAATTTAAGGCCAGCCTAGTCTACAGAATGAGTTACAGGACAGCCAGGGGTACACAGAGAAACCCTGTCTCGAAAAAAAAACCAGAGGAGGAAAAAAAAAGGAATTTAACAAGAGGAATTGAAAGAGATAAGACCAAGGAGCCAAGTCAAGGACAGCATGGCTAAGCACTTAGTGTTCTAAGTACGTGTGATTAAGAAGCAACCAAGTAGATAGGAAAAAAAAATACAAAACCCCAAACTAAAGAGCTGATCAGGTCACACCACCAGCTGGCACAGGAAATAGCTCAGGAGGCACAGGAAACAGTGAAGTGTCCAAGAAGAAAATCAATGGCCTATCATTAGTTCAGTGTACCAAAAAATGTATGCAGGAGGCCAATTCTTTTCTTACATCAAATTTTAGTTGGCCACAACTATGTGAGAGGACCTCTAGAGTGGACCAAACTGGATTTCTAGAACATTAGCTTCACAACCTGTTATCTACAATATACTGACTCCTGCCCCCAAACTACTCAGAAATAGTTTTCTTATCAGAAAACCCAAGTTTTGGTAACATCAACTATACTCCTGTAAGTGATTTGTTATGAAGCTTTCTTGTGATTTAATATACTATAAAACTAAATACACCATTCAAGCCTACTTGCCTTTAGGTATCTGAGATTATAATTCTAAGTAGCACTAAGTAAATGTAATTTTCCCCCCAACTAGGCTAAATTTGATTCTGTGTTGACATTGGTGATAAATAAGTTGGCTAACAATTGCCAAGTTGTTACCTCACTGTGGTTCAGTGATGTAAAAGATGAATACAGCATCTTCCTAACTTAGCATCCAGAAGAATTAACGAAGTCTAAAAAGCCCCTCGTGGCATGACTGCCATGAATTTCCTTTCTGGAAAAAAGCTATAAATTTGAGCTATAAATTTCCTTTCTGGAACTCCAACTTCCTTAATGTTTGTGTCCTCTTCCCAGCCTCTTGAAAAGGCCTGGCACACTGCTCATTCCATCCAGTTCACTACTAACTCATCAGCTATGTAGACGTGACCCAAGGACCATGGGGCTACTAAGTACTAAAGAGCAGCACACAGACGTAAGATAATGATTTAACACAGATTTAACAGTTTTAGTCAAAACTTTATTTAAAGAATAAAGGCTCCTGTCTAAGATCCAAATTCAGTTCACAGCAGCTACACTGGCTGCTCACGTTTAATTACTCCAGCTTCAGGGCAGGACCTGGCATCTATGTGGCAAACAACCACAGATACAAAATGAACAAAGTAAAACAGAAGCGGTGAGAGATTGCTCAGCAATTAAGAACACTCGCTGTTTTACAGAGGATCCAGGTTCAGTTCCCAGGCCCTACATGGTAGTTCACAACCATTCTAAACTAAGCTAGAGATGTGAGGACCCTTCTTCAGACCCTTGTCGGCACAGGGACACAAGAGATGTGGAGGAGAAGAAGAGGTTAGACTCTAAGATTTTTACAAGTTTAGAGGTACTGGCATTGTGATCTCGGAAAAAGTCTGGCCATAAGTCCCAATCTTATGGAACTAAACTACAGGAGGTGGGGGTGGGAGTTTCCTTTTGGTTTTCATAGGTAGTAAAGAATGTGTTGGGGTGCCCACACGATTTGCTTCATTAGTAATCTTAGAAACGGGTGTTGTTCCAAGACAGTGTTTTGTTAGTGTTAAAGAACAATCTTTCCCGAGGCTCTTACCATGAGAGGTCAAAATGGTAATTGTAACGATAAATCTATCAAGTAAAAAGTAGGTAAAGTAACCTTCGATCCTGGCACTTCCCAAATTGTTACTAGCCCACACCCATAGTCCCAAATTCCTGGGATTGCAGAGCAGCACCTGACCAAATATTTTGAAGCAGGGCAGTGGTGACGCTCGCCTTTAATCCCAGCACTGGGGAAGTAAAGGCAGGCCGATTTCTGAGTTCGAGGCCAGCCTGGCCTACAGAGTGAGTTACAGGACAGCCAGGGTTATACAGAGAAATCCTGTCTCGAAAAACCAGGAAAAACAATTTTTGGACCTGTTTTCACAGTTTAAAACTTGCAGCAAAGGAGAATATTCTGGTAAATATTCCAATAATCTTTCAAAGAGTCGCTAGATTCCTGACTGTTTATCTGCTTATTGCAAGGTTTCTAGGCACTTCGTTAGTTTCTGGCCATTTCTCCTCCAGAGTACTTTCCCACTCTGCTACTTTTCTCCCGTCCTCGGGCTTTTTTTGGGGGGGGGGGGGTATTTAGGTAGGCCCTGGGTGCTTAGCGTTTAAGGCACGTCTCCCAGCGCTTGGACCACGTGTGCAGGCCCCAGGCGCCGTCTTGGGGAAGTCGACCGGGCACTTTGCCAGAAGGGCTGCCATCCAACCCCGGGGCCGCACACGTCTGCGTCAAGCCTGCTGACTCTCTGACGGAGGGTTAGGGCACCCTAGCGGGTCCGAAAACAAGTTACTCACCTTCGGCTGTCGCCATTATCCTAGGTGAGCGAGAGGAGCAGACCGCGCGGGAAAAAGAAGCAGCTCTCCGGAAAACGAGATCACAAGATTAGAGAGCGGGAAAGGGAGGTGCAGTTTGCGGGCACGCCCTAAGGGGCAGGCAGCTATTAAAAGTCCAGCCCTGCAGCCCACCGGCGAACTCGAAGTACCGGACTGGCCGCGCTTCGGGCTGGAACCGCGTCCCCGGGCTTCCCGCCGCGCAGGCGCGCTGACGCGACCCCGCTTCCGGGTGCCCCCCTCCCCGCCCGCCAGGCAGTCAGCCCAAAGTGGCGCGCAGGCTGCAGGCCCCCGCCGGCCGGAGAGGTTTCTGGGTTGGGGCGGACCAAGTCCGGACGGGTGGGAGACGGCGGGAGACCAGGGGCACGCACAGCTCAGAAGCTCGGAGGGACCAACGCGACTAACTGCGCGGTTCTCATCACCTACGCCCTGGGAGAGCGAACATAACGGAGACGTCCACGTGCAGGAGAAGCAGCGAGCCTGACCTCTGCCGCGGAGGACAGCCCCGCCTCCTCGACTCCATAGCCCCGCCCCTGCTCCGTGCGCTAGCTGATTGGCTGGAGGCTGAGCCTTCTGTGAAGCGCGCCGCCGCAGTAGCGAGAATCTAGCCCGCGGGTAAGGGGGAGGCAATCTGTAGCGGGTGTCTCAGGCTTTTCTATAGCGGAGCGGACAGCTGGTTGGTGCTTGGACCACGCCGCGGCAGCAGGTCCCTCTCCACGTGCTTTCGGAGGCGCCATGGAACTGGAGGAGTTGGGGATCCGTGAGGAATGTGGTGTGTTCGGGTGCATCGCTTCTGGAGAGTGGCCCACGCAGCTAGATGTGCCGCATGTAATCACTCTGGGACTCGTGGGGCTACAGCACCGGTGAGCAACAGGATGAGGGGCGGGGGTGGAGTGGCAAGTATTTGCCACAGTTCCACGAGCCGCTTCCCAGCTCTGTGCCACGGGGAACGCAAGACTAGGAGGGTGGATCTCGGGAATCAGGACCAGTACCTACGCAGAATATTGACCAAGTGGGGGTTGGGGGACACCTTGCCTGCATAGACATTAACTTAGCCTGTCGCATTCTCTCAATTGCTCTTTAGTGGTTAAGTCCAAGAATGGGCATCTCTCCCCGCGGGTTAGTTACGCTGGAGTTTGCTTACACTAGCCAGGTTGGGAAGGGATCGTTCAGATCTCCTTGAAACTAGAACTGTTCCAGAGATGAGCTTTTGTAGGGTGGTGGTGCTGAAGGTCCAATCAACACTTGAAGCTGTTTGTATGTTTGTTTGTTTGTTGTTGTTTTGCACGGGGCCTCCCTGCTTTCAAGAGCTTTGTTCGCAGAGCTATTGAGCACATTGTCAGCCTGAAAGCAGTTAAAGGTTTGGGGATCATGAGTTTGAAAGTAGTTCTAGCTATGGGAAAATGGGAAGATGCCTTTGAGGTAAGCAAAGCAAAAAAGACCTTGCTTTCATAATCTGTTTCTTTTGGGGGGGGGGGGTGTTCGAGACAGGGTTTCTCTGTGTATCCCTGGCTGTCCTGGAACTCACTTTGTAGACCAGACTGGTCTCGAACTTAAAGGCATGCTCCACCACTGCCCGGCCCAAAATCTGTTTCTTACCACTTGACTTAAATGGCAGTTAGTATAAATCCGTTTATGGAACTAATACAAACTAGGGTTTTGTCTGTCTTCCAAAACTATCATATCACGGGAGTTTCATAAGACAATACAGTAGCAACAATGTCTAGAACGGAGCTGGGCAGTAACCCTTATCAGTGTGGGTGCCACATGCATCACTGAGGATTATCTTTCTTGTACCAAACTTAACCTAGAAGTTGTCTTGTTTTGCATCTTTTTCAGATTCCCAAGTCTTTGAATTTGTATTTCACGTTCTGTATACTCCTTTTTTATTAAAAAGCATCTGGGATGAATCACACAGAATGTTTAATTTGAGTCAGTCTATCCTGAGAAAAAGTTTACACACTGAGCAGGTTGAATTTATGTACTTAGAACTACACACCTGCATGATAACAATGAACAAAGGAAGGATATATGGATGATTTTGGAGTGTGGGAGAGAGGGGAGGGAAGTGATGTAATTAATTATAATCTTAAAAAGTTAAGAGCTGGAAATGTGCTCCATGGCAGAAGACTCGCCTAGATGAGTGGGAGCTGTAAGTTCAATCCTATTATGGGGGGATATTCAGAAGATTATGTAAATAACCCAAAACAGAAACTTAAATGTGATTCTGAGGAACAGTAGTGGATAATAATTTTAGACATTATTTTGAATATCCCATTAGGAGCAGTGGGAATGGATGTAGAGAATTTTAGAGAGCAGATGAAAGGGACTCCATCTTTTTCTTAATTGTGCTTACATTTCGGTTAGTTACCTAGAAAGTTCCCTCCATGTTTCATTTGTCTTTCTCCTTAAATGTGAACCTGAAGAAAAAGAAGCTTTTTTAAAAATTGTTTTGAGAGAGTGTGAGTGTGTGTGTGTGTGTGTGTGTGTGTGTGTGTGTGTGTGTGTGTAGGGGACTACATGTGGTGTTTTCTTTTTAAATTAACTACAACTTGCCTGGTGCAGTGGCATATGCCTTTAGCTCAAAGCATTGGAGAGGTCTGCAGAGGCAAACCGAGTTTTTGTGGCTGCATAGCAAATCCCAGGCCTGCCATAGCTACAATGAGACCCTGCCTCAATAAATACAAACTACAATTTATTCTTAGTCACATGTCCCTATGTTACTATGTTTCCTACACTTGCTTTTATATGAGAAAGCTATATGATTAGATAACATAAGAACAATAAAGATAAGATGTGTTAGTGGTATAAATGGATTATATTTTATAGTAGAGTTAATCTCTATGCTGGCAAACATAGGAAGACTTGTCTACCAAAAGGGGAGGAATGACTTTATTGGGATAAGTATTTAACTAAACTAAGCAAGCCTTTATTAGGAAACTAGTATTGAAAATAAGACTGTGGGTTGATTTGTTTGTTTGTTTCCTTTTGAACAGCAGTGATAAGCTAGTTTCTGGGGAACAAACATATTACCAAGCCACATACGATTTTTTTCCTGAATAAGAATGACATTAAGGTTTACTTAATTCTTGATTCTGAGGAGCAGTAGTGGATGTGATTCTGAGGAGCAGTAGTGGATAATATTTTTAGACGTTATTTTGAATATCCCATTAGGAGCAGTGGGAATGGATCTAGAGAGTTTTAGAGAGCAGATGAAAGGGACTCCATCTTTTTCTTAATTGTGCTTACATTTCGGTTAGTTACCTAGAAAGTTCCCTCCATGTTTCATTTGTCTTTCTCCTTAAGTGTGAACCTGAAGAAAAAGAAGCTTTTTTAAAAATTGTTTTAAGAGAGTGTGAGAGAGAGAGAGAGAGAGAAGGAGAGGGAGAGAGAGAGAGAGAGAGAGAGAGAGTGTGTGTGTGTGTGTGTGTGTGTGTGTGTGTGTGTGTGTATCTCAGTACAAATGTAGGCAATGCAACATTTTAAATTAGGGAAACATCTCTATCATTTAGTAGAGTTAATTTTATTTGGGAAACCAGTAGAACGCCATACCATTATGTTTAGGAAATATAATAATTGCCTGTTACACTAAAACAGGTCAGGGCCAGAGAAGAGTAAGGACACATTGTGAGGGATGATGTGCTCAGGATGGCACAGGGGCCTCACATGGACTAAGCACACACTGCCAACCAAGTAACATACCGAGCACAAGAACTAATGAGTGTCTACTGCACTGATGAGTGCACACATGGGCATATTAAAACCTGAAACCTAGAAAGGTGATCACAGGTGAGTATATAATAGTATTATAGACACTGTTTCTTCAAAAGAAAGGTATGATAGAGTGGGGTGGCAGCCGTGGCAGCACATTCCTTTAATCCTAGTACACAGGAGGCAGAGGCAGGAAGATCTCTGAGTTCCAGAACAGCCAGTAATACACAGAGAAACCCTGTCTGGAAAAACCAATACAAAGAGAGGTGTGGTTTATTGTAGAAGTCTCCATTTTTACTTCTCGCATGAAGATATGCTCACATAAGAGTCACCAGACACTATGGGCTTGGAAACATCAGGCCTAGTCATTTGCAGAGTTCTGAACAAACAACTTCTCTTGGTCCATCACCTTTATCTTTAAATCACCATCACCTCTTATGGAGAGCAGAGCAGTTTGAACCTAGTTATTTAAAATTCCTCTTTAAAAAGGAATTACTAGACACACGTCCCATGAATCAGCTGCCTAAAGGTTCTTTGTGTCGTGTGAGGGTGGTTTATTTTCCAAAGTGTGTGTGTTGGGGGGAAGTGGCCTCTTGAGAGATGGAGTTTACAGGAAGCTGAGTAGTTGGGTATTGTGGATTAACAGTGGTCTCACTAAGTTAGCTAACTCTCTGAGAGCAAGCTGCTGTAAAAGGGTGAGCCTGACCCTGGAAATCTTTTGCTGTTCTGTCCAACTATGCTCTCTCTTTCTTTCTTTCTTTCTCTCTCTCTCTCTCTCTTTCTCTCTCTCTCTCTCCTCCCTCCCTCACCATTACACTTGACCTTTACCATGAGGTCACACACACTGAGGATCTCACCAGAAGCTGAAGTGACGGGACTTCCCCAAATATGAACTTTCAGCCTCCCAAACTGACCAAAAAGAGAATAGGTACCTGGGCTGGGCATGGTGATGATGGACACCTGTAATCCCAGCGCTCAGGAGGCAGAGGCAGGTGGATCTCTTGAATTGAGGCCCAGTTGGTTCTGCAGAGCGAGTTCCAGGCCAGAGAAACCCTGTCTCAAAAACTGAAAGAAATCCAAACACCAAAAAAGTACAAAGTACCTAGCTTCTGTTATTTTGTTATAGTAATGGAAAATAGATGATTGATTTTCTGTTAGTTAGGAAAAGAGCATGTCCTCTGTCAATGAGTGGTTGTGTTCCAGAACAGAAATTAAAACCAATGACTATAATACTACATATTTTTATACTTCTCAACATTTGTGAAATTTACCTGATGGAGGTGAGGGTCCCGATGGAAGAAACATCCTGTAGAACCTTCCAGTTCTGTTAAACCTTGAGGAAACCAGTTTGTAGTGATCTCAGGAGATGTTTTCTTGACAGGTGTAGACACCGTTTCTGTAAAGAGTATGTAATATCACCAGAAAAGCACTCAGTAGGGAGAGGTACACTCAGCCTTCAAGGCAAGTATTTTCAGGCCTCTTCCTGAAAGAAGAGGAACACAGTCCAGTCGGAAGCTGAACTTTTTGGGGGGTGCCAGATTAAGGCTGCTGGTGTTAACAGTGAAGCTAAAACACCAGCTTGGTCTCGGCAGTCCTCAAACTTCTGGATCTGTTTGTTCTCTTGGGCTACAGGGACGCTCTTTCAAGTTCTAGTGTTAAGATTCAGTTTGTTCAGAAGGCTGCGTTTTATGTGTTAAGCCAGCATCGATCTCTTTGCATGACATCCACTGGAGGCTAAAGGTGGGCCAGCATCTATCTGACCTCCATTTTATAATGTACATTTTAAAATGGGACTACAAGATTCTCACCTCACTTGAATTACAAGAGTCAGGGGTTGGGGGTGTGGAGTTGAGTTTCCTCTACTCTCCAAGGCTGTTAACGTGTCACCTAAGTACAGGGATATTGTATTCCAAGAAATGCATCATTAGGCCATTTTGTTGCTATGCAGGTCAATCACTCAACAAGGTCTCTTGGTTCAATCCAGAGGCTGGGTAAACATTAGATGTAGGAGGCTGCTGCCAGGGTAACACAGCACAGTTGTTTTACATCATGGGAGCCTCTATAAATAGTCATACATAATGATGAAAAGTACAGTCTAGCAAATACAGAATCCTCTAGCAGGTGCCCACTACCATTATCATCAAGTGCCACATGCTGTTCCGTGACTGGGCTGTACTTTTAAATGACTGGCGGTGTGGCCTTCTTTTCTCCAACATGACCAAATGTGTGAGATTTTTTTCCGTGTTGCTTTATGGTGAATGTCACTAAGTTAGAGCTTTCTGCTGCTCCTTTGTAATCTTCCAGGATTCCTCTAGCATATACCGCCCACACCCTGTGTTGGCCTGCAGCACAGGGCTGTACTTCGTTGAGCTCTTCCTAGGTGTACCCAAGGTGCCCTGATGAGTAGGGGACATGGGGTAAGTGTGGCTTCTGCTCTCACAGAAGTGTGTAACTCACTAGTTCAGAAACACAGGATTCTCCAGGATCCAGTTTCCGAATTTTAAATTGCCCATGATGATCATAGCTACGGCATAACTTGTATGGACTAAATTCTTATATATAAATTGTGTAGAACAGTGAGTACCTGGCTATAAGAATGGCCTACAGCTCTTTCTATCCCACACTGTATGCACTCAGTAGAGGTGCATACAGATGTTCATTGACAGACATGCAGTTACTCACAATGGCCTTAATCTGGAAAAAAGCTGGAATAATATAGTTGAATGGGGGTGGTGGTGATGAAATGCATACAGTAGATTCCAGAGTGATACACACTACATTCCTAACATAAGCAGTTAGGGATGGATCTCATAAGCACTGACTGCTACTTGGGAAGAACTTGACATTTAAAGTTCCCACTAAGAAAAAAAAGCACAAATCTTAGGCTAATCTATGATGGTAGATTGATTAGTAATGGTCTTTTATGGGATGCGTTAAAAGCTAGCCAGTTTATGGGGGGGGGGTGGCTATTTGTTGTTCTCATTTTATTTTTTGTTGTTTTACATACTTTTGCTGTATAACCCAGGCTGGCTTTGAACTTTTGATCCTTCTTAGCCTCCTGAGTATTGAAATGGGTGATGGTCACATGAGCGTGCTGTCTAATTAGGAGCAGAGAGAGACTAGAACTCACTTTGTCTTATCTTCAGTCTTGTGCATATTCCTGTATACAGTCAGCCATCTGTCTACATGCATTCTGTATCCATGGTTTCAATCCATAAATATTGAAAGTATTTTTTTTTTAACTAGCTGTACTGAACAATAAAGGCTTCCTTGCCATTGCTCTTTAAACAATACAGTGTGGCTATTTCATAGCAGTTACATTGTATTAGATATTGATAGCAATTAAGAGATGGCTTAAAATATCCAGGAGGATTTGTGTAGTTTATATACAAATACTGTTGCCTTTTTATATAAGGAACTTGGACATCTGCATATTTGGGTTTCTTTATATTGCATTGAACTTCTTCTTCTAGTATCTGGTTGGCTCACATTTTTACTTTTTGAGATAGGGGTCTCACTCTATCCCAGGCTGGCTTGGAGCTCTATTATGTATCCTACGATGACCTCTGCCCAATTGTGGGCTCCCCTCAGCCTCCCAAGTACAAGGAAATGAGTTGTAACTTCTGGATTGCTGATTGATTTTAGGGTTTAAATTTCTATAATTCTAAAAAGACTTTATTGTTTGGCTTATCTTCATAATTATTAAAACAGTTTACCTATTATTACGTACCCTTTGAAAAAAAGAAATTTTATAGCTTTTTAATTTGTTGGCCCTATTTCTTTTATATAACTAAGTGCAATTTGAAGGGGCGTGGTTATTGCACAAAGTTACCTGACTGGGAATGCATCCAATGACTTTTTGAGTTCCTCGTTTAATGAGCTGTGAACTAATTTCCCAGCATTCTCTACTCTCAGATAGTTCACAAACAGTGTATTTAGTCTAGTTTGTCAGGGACAGGGCTAAATATCTTTGTTATCAGAAAAATGCAACAAAAGTTTTTCACAGAAAAAAAAAAAGCCCTGGCATTTCCCAGGCTTTTACCATCTTCCTGTGCTTTTCTCTTGTTGCTCCCAGTTGCAGGGCTTCCAAGATGACCTTCAGGTAATTCTTAAACAAACAAAGTCAGTGTGTGGCCCCTTGTGGTATGTGTTAGTTTTCAAGTATGTTAAACTAGGAATACTAAAGTGATTAGAAAAATTAACGAGTTTAAGGATTAGGAATATTTTGGTCTGGGCTTAGAAGAAAATTGAAGTTAGAAATATATTTTTCTAATAATATTTATAGTCAGTTGAATAAATAATGGTGGCGTATGGACTTTATGTTTACAAGACCTTTTTTTGATATCTTAAATGCAAAGAGGAAAGTTCATACAGCTCTTATGTTAAAGTCATTACCAGGCTTACCATGTTTCCATTTGGTAATTCCAGAAGTCCTGCTTTTTAGGATGCAGTCAGTTTCATCCTGAAATCTATGTTTGCTCTGAGGGCTATCCTTTATCTTCTGTAAAACTGTTTTTGTATGCGGTGGTGTAACGTCTCCAGCCTCTGTCTATCCCAAACTGAGTAGCTCACCGGGCGGTCTCATCAAGCATTTGCCTGATTTTTTCATCAGGCCATATTTGTATCGGTGCTCTGACCTTGTTTCCAGCTCCTGGACCATTCGTTGTTACAGTATATGTGTGACTTTCAGCATCTTCTAAGGGAATACGATTACCTGTAAATTAACAGGGTTATTCAAACATGTTAGTAATTCTGGTGTTTTGGGTATCATTCACTTACCACACAACCAGGATTGTCGTAAATCACTGAGAATTAGAATAATTTCAGTAGGGAGGGGTCAAACTTTTTTCATAACTCTATATTCGATCTAGAAATAAGTCAGACTACCATCTTGTAGCTGCTTTCAATCAATAGGTTTTCATTGGAATTTACAAATATAGAAATCTATAAGGAATAGACAGTTTTCTTTCTCCTATCATACTCTGTATCAACTTGGGTATAATAAAGCGCTGAGGTAATATACAATAGAGATCTAGCTTTCAACTACTTAAGGCATATTTTAGATGAAAAATGTCAAAAGAACACTTAAAATTTAGCCATCTGGACCCTGGCCTCGAGTAACACTCACGGTATTTTCCTCTGTTAGAAAACAGAGTAGCTATTTAAATTTAATCTATTCTTTCGGGTGAAGGTTGTGTTGAACTCCACTATCGGCAAAATTCTCTCTTCCAAAACATAACCCTGAAACTGAGAACGTGTGCCCATCAGCCATGTTTTTAAGGCAGTCATGTTGGAACTGCAGCATCCTTCAGCATCTTCAAGTATTCAGCATTAAACTGCAAAGCAGTGTGCTGAACGTGGAACTGGGTTGGCATTTTCAGACCGAGTCTCTTTGTTTAGCACCTAAAGGATGTTCCTTAGTGTAGTTCATATGAAGGCGGGAGACCACTGTAGTAGCTTTATCAGTTTTCATGTTGAAACAGTAGACTGTATTCCTCTAGAAGAGTTTGACTAGGCAGAGATCTCAATCATAAATATTTAAAGGAACTGCTAGTCCTGAGCCTAGTAAATGTCATGGGGTTATCTGGTATGCTGTGCACATAGGAGTTGTTTGCTGCAGGTCAGGTGTTCATACCCTGGGTAAGGCACTCTGAATGGAAGTGTAGCATTCTCTGATAGTACTTGCTATCCTTGGGACAGTATTTTAATAATAGTACTCTGTAACTAAATATGTTGGACAATATAGATGTTTTCAAAATTGACTTGAGTGATTGTTTTCAAAACAAGGTCTCTATAGCCCCGGGTGTTCTACAATTCACTGTTAGTCTAGGCTAAACTCAAACTCATGAAGATTCACCTGCTTCTGCGTCTTGAGAGCTGGAATTAAAGGCATGCACCACCACATCAGTAATAATCCTTTTTAAACTAGGAAATAATTAGTATTAATAAGCCAGTGAGGCAAAATAATAGGAGACCTGTAAGTATGAGGATACAATAATGGGTATAAGGAGAGCTTCCTTAGGCCAGAGCCCAGAGCTTGTTAAGGACATATTTGCACAGTGAGATGAAGATGAAATGTAGATTGTGGCAACATCAGACCTCAAATGATAGACTGCCTTCTGGAGTCATGTAGAGCCACTCAGTAAGACACAGTTTCGTCCCTCTCTCCTCACTTTGAGACAGCATCTCCCTACTTAGCCTTGGCTGGCCCGGAACTTGCTTTGTTGACCAGGCTGGCCTCGAACTCAAGACATCCAACTTGCTTCTTCTGCCTCCTGAGTGCTGGAACTAAAAGCATGTGCCCCCCACACCTTGCAATTCTCATTTTTAATAATTCCACTGTGTAAAGCTGACATGGGCTCTGGACCATTCCCCCCCAGGGAATATACAGAGTTAGGCTCCTAGTAAATGGTTAGGCTCTGGTTAGGGTACTTTTCACCGAAGATCTTGTGTATTTCTGCTTAATGTAGATTCATTTACATTGAATTCACTGCCAACAGTGTCTGTAAGTCATGCCTGGAGGAAGGTTATCTGATGCCTTTTCTCAACCAAGCACGTAACCTTTACAAGTTGTAGATAGCATGGTAGCACTGCACTCCATGTTCAAATAAAAGTCACCCCCAAGGGTACAAAAATGTGGGAAAACATCATTGTGCGTACCCTATGGGTAACGAGATGGAGCAAGTCCGAAGTCATCCTCTGCTACATAGGGGGTTAGAAGCCTGTCTGAGCTACATGAGACCTCTGTAAACAAACACATTTAATTAGACGCTCAATTAATTAGAGCCTGGACCCTGGAAAATGTACCTGTTTTTCTAGTGTTAATAAAGTAACCTTACCACAAGAGCATAGCTGATAAACTACATTGATTTCTCAAGTATATTCAACTGTTTCTTATTAATGTTTTTCCACCTTAGGTACATGGCATTTCATTTTTATTTTCTTAATACTCTTGGGAAGGCAAATATTTGAGGATGGATTTTCGTTTTCCAGGGTGACAAGAAAATCATCAAAGCTCGAAAATTTTTTTTTAATCTTGTTTACATTATGGGAGCTAAAATAAAGGCAATGTGTTGCGTTTTCTGACTTGAACTGGACAAACCTGAGCAAGCCTTTGTCAGGATACTACAGATTTCCGTGCTGCCTTTTGCATAGCAAATGTCCCTTGAAACTACCTCAGGGACTGATTTTCTTATTGCAAAACGTAGTAAGTAATGGCCAGCTGTACCTGGCTACTGTACCAGAGCCACCCACATATGCTAGGATAGCAGGCTGTTGGTGCAGGCTTTTGAAGAGATGTAAATATCTTTTCCCATCCCTGAAAAACTTGAGTTTAAAATTTTCTTACATGTAAAAGCTCAGACAAGAAAGAGAATATGATTAATCTCGGATACTTTAATGAAGTCAAATGCTGGGGAGGTTATCTTGATAAACTAGTAAGTGGCCTTCACAAATACTGGTGTAGAGCAGCCAGGGGGAAGTGAGGGATCGCTCTGCAGTGTTTAAGATTGTAGTGGAAATGTAAAATGGTTCAGTAGCTGCAACACTTTTCTACCCCAGAGTTGAAAACAGGTTCTGCATAGAGTCAGGTACTTGGTCTGGATAAACAGCATATGCAAGTTCCTTTATAAACGTTAACACATTACCATGCCCCTGCCCCCACTTGAAGCTGGAACCACGGCTTTTGTGGGCTCTTATTCTTCCTAGCAGCATTGTTCAAAATAGCCGAAAGGCAGAGCCCAAATGATCCCTGACAGGTGAATAGCTGTGCGGATGGTAGCACAGATTTGGCCTACCGCACACTGGAACCTGAAGACATTATGCTAAATGAAGAGATAAATTACTGACTGATACTGCTCATGCGAGTAATCAATCGCATTGAGAACAGAAACAAAACAGTGGTTATCACACTGTAAGGAGAATTGGGAGTGCCTCCTTAATGGATATGGATATTTCAGTTTGAGATAACAAAACAATAGCAAGAGGTTTCTTTTGTAACTAGCCTATGGGACCTTCTAACATTGAACTCTCTACTGGAACAGTACCTAATTTTCCCCCATGGGACTTTTTCTTGTTAAGAAGTGTAATCTGATTGTCAAGTCATGACTTTCCCCCTCCCCGAAGCCTATGAAACACAGACCGGCTTGTCTAGTAAACCAGAGAAGAAAGGCTACTAGATTGTATGGCTTTGCTTACAAGTTACCACTGGCCTTTCTCCTTTCCAAAGCTGTATGAAGCTTTCTCCTGCAGCAGCCCTGTGGTTTGAGTGGAAGAAGTGAGCCATCAGAGAGAAAGCTGGCTCTCTCTACCTTCCTATCCTTTACCACAGGGCAGTGCTTCTCAAGTCAACATGCACTGCCTCACCCAGAGGATTGGTCTTCTCCGTGGTCTTAGCATTTCTGATGCTGGAAACCAATGGTTTATTTTAAGTCAGTTCTCCTATGACACTGCTCCCTCTGCAATTTTAGAACAACAGCCAACAGAAAGTTCCCTTATTCTTGTTAATTTCCCCTTCCGTTCATATATTTCATAAATATGAGTGTTACTCAACATTTTACATGATGCTACATCTTAAGTAACATCTTACATTCTTGTAAAACATCATGAAGGCCTCCCCCTCTCATGACTTCATCTAAACCACAATTGTTCTCCAGAGCCATTCCCACAAATACCATGGGAGAGTTGGGGCTTCAATACAAGAATTTTCTGGGAACTAAGGTAGGATAATTAAGTTTATTTATAGCAGTACCCTATAATAACATCTTATTTTGTCTTCCACTTATAAGCAGAGCATTTTACTTTACCTGTATCAAGACATTGTTTTACATCTGAAAAGCTGTCTTCTGATATATTGCTTACTGAATCCTTTCTAGTGACTTCTCCAGCAGCGACTGTAGGAACATAAGGAAATATGTAGTTTTTATTTTATTCCCTTTCAGAATTTCACTTTTAGCCGGGCGGTGGTGGCGCACGCCTTTAACCCCAGCACTTGGGAGGCAGAGGCAGGCAGATTTCTGAGTTGGAGGCCAGCCTGGTCTACAGAGTGAGCTCCAGGACAGCCAGGGCTACACAGAGAAACCTTGTCTCGGAAGAAAAAAAAAAAAATTTCACTTTTAAGTCACTGGTACTCTGCGTGATCCTTTGCTTTTAGATTCTGCTGAGCACTTGTACCTTAGGCCTCTGGTAGGTATTGATCCTATGTAAATTTCTATGTGTTCTGACACAGATTCCACCCACACCTCTGGGCAGTGACAGGTCACCGTACCATAACCTGTGGGCAATTTTATCAGTAGATAGCTTACTTTTTCCTTTAATGGAAACAGCTGCAGAAATACCTAACATACTTGTTTCTTCTCCTTGCAGGAAAGTTTCAGTCTTAGCTGCTATTCCTTCTTTAGCACACAGTAGGGTTGCATCATTTAAGCCACAAATAAAATCTTTAGTGAGGTAAGCGAGTATGTGCTGGGCTGCGTTGGGGTTCCATCACTGAGGCTGACTTAGAGTTTAGATTCCTGGCTCCTGATCCAGAACTGGTTCGGTTCCTTCTGATACCTGTTAGTGTGCACTGAATCTCTGTCCTTTGAACTACAGTTATTTTTAAAAGACTTCAGGAGACCTCGCCCACCTCTAAGGATTTCTTGACCGCCATTTTTAGATTTACTATTTTATGCTGTTGGTGTGAAAACTTTCCTTCTGTGATCTGAGATTGCATATTGGCTTTGAAAACTTCATCTAATTTAAGATTTGTCCCAAAAATCCTACTTTATTTCTTTCTTACTTTGTAATGTAATTTTTTTAAAAAACATTTTGGAGGAGAACAAACATCCATTAAATCTTCCTTATCTATTCAGTAACTGGTTTATTAAATAACGTTTAGGGGGCCCACCTGATGGTTCAGTGGGTAAGTGGTGTGCATGCCCGGCAACCTAGAGATGTTAAGCTGGAATGCTAACTGTTTTTTCATGGTGCATTTGTATAAAACAAAGAGAGACAAATGAGTGGACTCTTGGCCACTGTGGGCATATGGTCCAGATTGCTTTCAGTTGTGAGACCATGAGCCTTATATGAGATGCCATTGACATGAGGAGTCATTTACAGAATGGATAAATCTAAAAATGTTGTGCACTGCTAGTCATTAGGTGTGGAAGTGTCAGTGGTGGGGTCAGGAGTGTAGAGGTTAATTTCTAGTCCCCGGAAAAGGGGGGGGGAAGCAAGAAAAGGAAGGACTCATCTTATCTACACTGTTATAAACAAGGATTTCCAACCCACAAGAGCTAACTGAGAAAGGGCTTGGAAGTGTAAAGAATTCCGCACTTGGTGGGCAAGCCCAAGGCTGTTCACTCCTCAGAACTGCATAGGTGGGGGTAGGGGTGGAGTGGTAGGTTAATTGTTCTTTTAAAAAAGAAAGAAAGAAAGAAACAGGTGGCAAAGGGAAAAGAGAACTGTCAGAGCAGCCCTCCAGAGGCATCTTTACTCAAGGCGCCAGCTACTATCCCTGGCCGCTTCACCAAGTTCTCTTACTGGATCTCCCGCCAAGGAGCCTGCCTGTGTGTGCAGATGCTTGTCTGCACTGAGACAATGATGAAGTACACGGAGAAGTGGGGGAATGGGCTTATTTAGTCCTGACCAAAGCTGAGGGAAATCTCCATCTTCTGACCTTGCCTGTGGCCATGACAGGGTGATGGAAAAGAAGGTCTTTGTCACACGAGATCCTGCAGGCAGCCTGTTTTCATTTCTAGCCTTCAATTTCCTGGAGGAGTCCCAGTTCCTGGGGGCTCCATTACAGATTATTTTTTGTCTTTTTATTTTCCATTTAAGAGGTGGGGATATTATTTGAGAAATTTCAGTCTTGTTTGGAGCTATGTGAATGACAGCAGCTGGACAGCATTATTTGATATTTTCCCTTTTGCTAAGAAGACTTTCCTAAAGTATTCAGACCTGTCTGTGTTTCAGAGGTGCGTCAGCCCAGCCGTAGTTGGTAGAGCAATTTAATGCCATTTTAATGTGTCTTTGCTGTGTTGGTATGTAAGAAGTAGTGGTTTGGAAATTCGTACCTTGTGCCAAATGGTGTGATTTTTTTTTTTTTTAATTTTGATATTTGAGGTTACATTTATCATACGTATTCAGAAATTGTAAACGCAGTGACAGACAAAAGAGTGGCATTTTTCTTTTTACCTTCGGTGGTGTCTGGGGCGGTCATTGAGCTCAGGGTTGCCAGGCACGTGCTGTTACCGTCCTTCTCCTCTCTTAACTGTGTGCTCGGTTCCGACTGCAGGATGGCGTCCAGATCATGGAAGAGCTTCATCATCTTCAAGCTGTCTCCTGACCTGTGGGCATGCTTGACTGTCCTGTACTCATACTTGAGGTTTTGATACTTTGCCCGCACTGTTTCCAATCTCTGTGTACCCCTAGTGATCGCAGCCTTTTAGCAACATAAATAAAGAGTTCTCTATTTCTCAGAGTCCCGTAAAGTTGTTTTCGTATATTTCTTTCTGCCCAGACACTTAGTAAAGCTTTAACCTCCTCCTCAGTCCAGTGTTTTCCAGGTCCACTCTCCATGTTGAAAGTGACCTGGAAGTGATTTGCTATTTCTAGCTCATGTTTTTGTTTCCTAGGAAACCAGAGGGCAGGTTGTCCGTAAGCTCCTAAGAGCTTGAGAGGGTGTAGTTTAACTGGTTCAAGCTGCCTAAGGGAGTAACTTGAGGATCTGCCAAATAAGCAGGCTTGGTGGTTAAAGATGCCTGGACCTAAATGATTGCTAATCTCACTTATTTGGGCTTCAGGGAAAAATTAACCTTGGAACAAAGGGAGTGAAATGTACTTTGACAAGGGTGGGGAGTCTATTTCTTATATAATTTTTGGCTTCATTGAAAGTGTTGGTTTTTAAAATTACATGGAAATGGTTGGCAGTAGCTGTGGGGATTTTTTTTTTTTAAGGTGTATAACTAATATGAATAGCTATGTGTTTAAACGCATTGCATTAGGGCTGAATTGATAGCTCAGCCCAAATTAAGAGAACTTGTTCTTGCAAGCGAGGGGACCCAAGCTCTGTACCCAGCATTCATATAGTAGCTTACAAACGTCTATAACTCCAGCTCCAGGAGATCTGACATCCTGTTCTAGCCTCTTTCGGGGATACCAGGCACCCACACGGTGCATATACATACATGTAAACAAAACACCCAAACACAGAAAAGCAAAAGGAAAGACATTTGCAAAATGGTTACATTTTGACTGAGGTTTGTAGCTAATAATAACTTGAAGACTTGTTTCGTCCTGAGGGTGATAGTGATGGTGCCCACCTGTGATCCCAGCATTAAGAAGGTAGAGGCAGGCAGATCTGAGGGTGAGGCCATCCTGGTTCACATAGCAAGCTCCAGGACAGCCAGACTACACAGAGAAACCTGTTACCATCAAGGAAGGTGGGGATTGATTTGTTGGAGAAAGTTTGGAAAGTATGAAAAGCAAAAGACAAAAACTTTAGCTGGATGTGGTGATGCATACCCTAGCTGGATGTGGTGATGCATACCCGTTATCCCAGCACACCGGAGATTAGAGCAAGAGGCGCGCGTGAAGCTAGCCTGTGGTATTCTGTTGATCTCTGCATACTTCACGGGTTGAGACTTTGTTCAGAGGCAGATTATAGGCATTAGATATCCAAATTCTAGAGTCAGGTCATCTGTTCTGAACGCCACAGTACAACCTGTCATCTGCACATTTGGCATGCTACTTCATTTTCTTTGCATTTCCCTCTGAACTGTAGTCATAATTCCGATTTCACAGGATTGCTGTGAAAGCCAGATCAGATGCTTCGCGTAAATACTGGTGACCGAAGGACTTGACATATCAATTAGAATTAGATGACGCTATCCGGTTGTCACGACCCAGAGCTGTGAGGCCAGTCAGTGTCAGTAGCCTCAACTTATGGATTCTTTTGGGAAAGGTATGCTTGATGAAGCTCTGCAGGAAGCTTATCATTTGGCCCAATTTAACAGATGATACATGTATTTTGTTTACAGAGGCCAGGAGAGCGCTGGTATTGTGACCAGTGATGGGAGTTCCGTGCCTAAATTCAGGGTGCATAAGGTAAGTCTAAACACTGAAGAAAGACGGAGGCTGGGGAGAACTGTTGCCAGCTGGTTGTTAAGGTCTGTGGTGGAGTCTGGGCATGATGGTGGGAATCCTTAAAGTGGGGGAGGAGGGTTGAGGCTGGGCGTGGTTAGGACTTGAGGTGCAAAAGCGGGTGGAGCTGAGTTTGAGGCTAGTTTGGTCTATGTAGTAAGACACTGTTTCTAAGTAAGCAAGTAAGTAGAGAAATATGCATGGGAGTGTAAAGAAAGCTGTAGCTAGAAGCCATATTGGCTAGATCTGCCTCCAACGGGATGTCCTCACATTTGTCAAATTAGGATGGATGCATTTCTTTCCAGTGATTTGTTTGCTAGGCTGGCTCATTCAAGCCAGGAGGTCATCAAGAACTCGGGAGGGGGAGACAGAGGCAGGCTATAATCTCTGAGTACACAGAAAAACCCTGTCTCACACTTCCCCATCCCAAAGTGAATTCATTCAAGTTCTGGAGCACAGAGACAGAAAGGTATCTAATTTTGGGTCACCCAGGAAAAGTCTTGTTACTTAGCAATCCTAGTTTCTGGTTTTTCCTAAGATCCACTTTTACTTTGACTTCTCAAGGGGATGGGTCTTGTCAACCATGTTTTTACCGAAGACAATCTGAAGAAATTGTATGTCTCAAACCTTGGAATCGGACACACGAGGTATGCCACCACCGGGAAGTGTGAGCTGGAAAATTGCCAGCCGTTCGTGGTTGAGACTCTTCACGGGAAGATAGCGGTGGCTCACAATGGTGAACTGGTAAATGCAGCTCGGCTGAGGAAGAAGGTAAGTTGGTTTTTAACAGCTCCTTTTTGATAGGTCACGAAAGGAAGTTGAAGATCTCTGACAAAGGGCTTCCTCTAGCTATCGCCACTTGTTACCTCCGTGCACGGGGCCATTGCGTCAGAATCGCCTGGCCTGCTTGCTCTAAATCCCGATTCTTGTACTCCCCAAGTGATTGGAAGCAGTGCCACTTTGTGATTTGGAATGTTGGTGTATGGTTACTGTCAACAGCACAAAGGGTTACTGTAAACATCTCCTTATGACTCTGTTCCTATGCTCAAAGTTTGTGAGAGAGGAAAACTCAAGCACTGTTCTCTATGTCCAGACTCAGCACAGCCATATTGCTCTGACCAGCCAGCGAGTGTCCTGTGCTTCCCTTCTCCCTCGGGTCTCCTGTCTCAGGACCCCCATGTCAAGAGCTCATTCCATAAGACTATCTCTCAGTTCAGATGCCCACCCCACGTCTAGGCCTTGAGCACTTAAGGGCCCACAAACTGTAAATTGATTTCCTTACATCCCTCCTTGGCTTTAGTTGTTTGGTAGCACAGTGGTTCACAGAACTCAGGAAAATGTTTAATTTGTGCATGTTGATGTATTTTAAGAGACATGAAAGATACGGAACAGGTGATGAGATGGGGATGAGCTTTTGGGAGGAGGCATGGGGCTTCACGGCCTTTTGGGTACCCTTTTCCACTATGCTCAGCATCCAGAAGATCCATGAAGCCAGTCCTTTTAGATTTTATGAACACATGTCTGCTATGTTATTGGCCTTTGGTGGTCATCTTGACCTTGGACACCTCTACCCTCTTTGGAGGTTTGGTCTAACTAAGGCTGAGTGTGACCCCCTGGTCACGTGATTATTTTCCACAGTAGCTTCCTTCTATCCTGAAGCTATCAAGAAGTATCTAGCCATCAGTACTATCCTTATTATATTACTGTACAGAATACATGTATTTCAGTGGCGCAGACAGTTTTAGGCTTGTGTGCCAGGAAAGATTAGGCTGAAATCATTATGCACTCTTTGGCTCTCCAGATCTCTCAATTGTAGATTAAAAAAAAAATGTATTTGGAAGTAGAAAACAGTGTCTATTCTGAACATGCATAGCCTCCTTCTTTGATGTCCTGAATAACCTGTCAGTGGTTTGCATTGCATTAGTTACTTTAAGAAATAAAGAGACTGCATGGTGTTGGTGGTGCATTCCTTTAATCCCAACACTCGGGAGGCAAAGGCAGGCAGATCTCTTGAGTTTGAGGGCAGCCGGGGCTACACAGAGAAACCTTGTCTTGGAGGAAAAAGAAAAATAGAGGGTTTAAGCGTCTTCTTGTTTGAGGTTCTGGAGGTTGAACCCAAGATCTTATGTGTGTTAGGCAAGCAGTGAGCCATGTCCTTAGCTCCATACCAGTTTTTTATAAGGGGCACAAACATCTGCAGACGCAGGCTTTGCCAGAGCCTGGAGCTATCCTCCATGGGCATCAAGGGCAGCAATGTATTTCTTTTATCTTTTCTTGTGACCAAGCCATACTGTATCCCAGATCAGAGCTCTAGCTGTAGCCAATCTCAAACTCATGGCAGTCTTGCTACCTTCATCTCCCAAGCTCTAGGATTGCAGACATTTTCCCTATCTGAACAATATCATGAAAATGTAAGAAGAGGGTGGAGCACAGACTCAGGATTCCTTGTCTGAAATGCTTAGGTGAGAGGTCTTTCAGATTTTGAAGTATATACGTGCCCATTGTGAGATGCCAAGTCAACCTGAAGATTATCTATTTCATGGTACAAATTAAACACATTGGCTAAATAAAGGTGATTTTTGTGAGATTTTTAAGCTGAGGGATTCTCTGCTCCATAACGTAGAAAGCGTGAAGACACAAAGTACAGCTCCCTTGCTGTCACAAGTTCTGAGCCTACGGTGTCAGGGCTCTGATGCTAGTGTAACTGCTCTGGGCTTTCCGTGCCAGTGACCCAGCGTCTAGTGTTACAGCCCTGAGCTTGGGGGGTTGGGTAGTCAGAGGCAGCGAGCTTTGGCAGCATTTTGGAACTCTTCCAGCTCAGGTCTTGGCAGCTTCTTTCTCCACAGCTCTTGCTGTCCACAGTTCTCTGCTGTCTCTCCTTCTCAGTACTTTCCACAGTTCTTTCTGTTTTATTTTGTGTGTGCACCTGAGTATGTGTTTTGTACCCTGTTCATAATGGTGTCCCTGGAGAGAAGAGTGCACTAGATTCCTAGCTACTGGAGTTGCAGAGGTTTTTTGAGCTGCCATGTTGATGTTGAAGATTTAATCTGAAGGAGCAGCTTGTGCTTATAGCTACGGAGTCATCTCTTCTTCTCTTTCATTTCCCACAGTTCTTCGTAATTCTCTGTAGTCTTCTGTAGCCTATTGTCCTGACCACCCCCCTTAGAACTCTTTAGCCTTCTTCTAGATGTTCCTGGGTGTCCCTGGGATGAGGAGCCAAGGAACTATCTGTCCTTCATTCAGCCAACTCGGTCTGCTGGACCCTTAATGAAGGGTCCTGAGTAGGTAACAAAGCTAATCAAATAAGCCAGCCGATCAAATTAGTGGCTCTGCTGCAGCACAGGGCAGTGTAGAGGAAGGAAGTCTCCCAGACAGATGTCCAGAGGGTGAGAGTGGCCTTGCTTATGTATTTGGACAGGTTGACGTGGTTCAGAGAGGAACTGTCCCTGAGATGCTGAAGACAACTATAATGAGGTTAGCTGGAGTACTTCGGGCTGCTGGACGGTTATCTGAAACTGTCATGGCATAGTAACCTGTGAGGGTTCTGGGAATTGGAGTGCACACATCCTCCACACCGAAATAAGTCTTATGGGTGACCACTGTTGGTCTGAGTCACCCCAGTAATTGTCCTGACCCTTTTATTTGCAGCTGTCAGGATTTCCCTGAAAATGATGAACGCTATAGTTAGGGCTGTCACCTTCCCCAGGAAACACCAGGCACTGCACCACAAATGACCCAGCCGTGCTCCTCACAACTCTGCCATATCTGGTGGCCACCGAGATAACAGAAGCAGCTCTGCAGCTGGTCTCTGGCTTCTGTCTCTGCTGTCCTCAGGCAAATACAGGCCAGATCTTAGGTAACTGCTGCAATGGCAAGACTCAGGCAGGGTCTGACAGCTGTCAATCATGGGGCCCGAATGTCTAGTTCTTGACACTTTCCTTTATCTAATGAAATAGATAATTGGAAGTAATTACAACGAAGATCTGTCGTGAAGTTAGAAACAATCACAGGAAACTAACATCTGAGAAGAGGGGCAGCGTGCTTCCTTGGGCAGCCTGTGTGAGCTCCCTTTGTTAATGGTGTGCGGTTTCTAAGTATGCATGCTCATCTCATCTTTTTGCTGCTAGTTACGTGGCGTCTTTATGTTCCTGGTAGCTCCTTGGACTCATTTATGCCACTCCTTTATAATCAGCTTTCTTCAGTTCTCTAGATTCTGCTTATCTTCATTTGGTAAATTCAGGACCAGGCTGATTGTGAGGTGATAATAGGAAGTGTCTAGAACCCAGGCCTCATTACTACTCAGTGTCATTCTGCTTTCTATGCTAGCTTTAGGAATCTTTGTGGGTAGTGGCACTGTGGCGGCTATAGTACACATTTCTGTCCACAGATTGGGAAAGTGAGTATTTTCTTAAAATGTTGACAATCACAAAAGTCTAAATGGGAAGTGAATTACAAAAGTTCACTGCTTAGAAATAACGATCACCAAAAACTCAATCTAAACCTGTTGCTCTGTGTATTCAGACATAACTCCTTATCCAGGTATTAGACTGAACTTTACACAGTTAGCCAGCTATTAAAAGTGCTTTGTGGTGTCCGCTTAGATCATTCTGTATGTGTCTATGGTACAGCCTCTGTCTTGGTCAGTCCTGGTCAGAATTTCATGATCATAAAGCACACTCAATCAATGTTTATTAAATATCTCCTACATTTAGTCATTTAAAATGTTGATTCCTGACTTCTCTCGGTGATCAGAAGTGTGGATGTTTATTTATGCCACCAACAAATTCGGTTTGAGAGTCATTGGTGATGTTTGCTACTGTTAAGGAGTGTGCCCTATTCATCAGGATTGTGGAGTGGAGGAAAGGCTGCAGGTCAAGCCCTTTGCAAGTCTACTCACCCTCAGACTTAAGATTTGCTTTATATCTGCTAAAGTACTTTTTTTCTGCTTAGCTTTGGAAACATCCCGTTGCTCCCAGCAGTGGACCACTGCCATGAGTATACACGTACCCTTACTGGGACTCGGGGGTTGTAACTTAGTATCTGTGGAATGCCTGGTTTCTATTACTGTGCTTTTGGACGGGGAGTGGGGCATCTAATGGTCTAATGATGAGACGTCTCTCTCCTGTAGCTTCTGCGGCATGGTATTGGGCTTTCCACATCCTCTGACAGTGAAATGATTACCCAGTTACTCGCATACACCCCTCCTCAGGAACAAGATGATGCTCCAGACTGGGTAGCAAGGTAACTATAGAACTGGCAATGAGGGCTTTGCTCGTCTGTGTTTATAGCCAGTGATTCATTCAGTTCCTTGTAATTCCAGAATTAAGAACTTAATGAAGGAAGCACCCGCAGCGTACTCTCTGGTTATAATGCATAGGGATGTCATTTATGCAGTGCGAGATCCATATGGAAATCGTCCTCTATGCATCGGCCGTCTTATGCCAGTTTCTGATGTAAATGACAAAGGTAATGAGCTTCAGAAGGAATTTGATTTTCATAATGCGTTTCAGAGTTACTGTCTTCCTTTTGGCGAGTCTTAAAGTCTTTGCCTTGCCTCTCCCTTTCTCTCGTATGAGTGTTATGATCATAAAAAGAGACAGGTGCCAGGCGGTGGTGGCTCACGCCTTTAATCCCAGCACTTGGGAGGCAGAGGCAGGCGGATTTCTGAGTTCGAGGCCAGTCTGGTCTACAGAGTGAGTTCCAGGATGGGGGGCGGCGGGCAGAGAGGGGAGAGCTGAGGAGCAAAAGAAAGAGGAAGGGCCAAGAAGCCCCTTTTATAATGGGTCGAGCATGCCAGGCTGCTGCCAGGAACTGTGGGGGTGGAGTTTAGATGAAATCCCAACAATGAGCCCCCATTCTTATAGATGGGAAGAAATAGGGAAGAAGGAAAATGGATGTCTGTCCATACTTCGTATGTGGCTTTGTGCTCCTGTGCTGCTTAAGGAGGGTAGAAGAGGGTATCTGACATCATCCTCTGTCAGTCTCTACCTGTTCTTGTGAAGCAGAGTCTTTCCTGAACTTGGAGATTGCTGGAAATCTAGCCTCGGCTGGTTTTACAGATATGTGCAGGATGCCAGGCTTACTACATGGGTGCTAGGATCTGAACTCTGGTCCTCATGATTTCATAGCAAACTCTTTAGCTCTAGACTAGACGTTGATGTTTTTAAAAATGTACGAAGGGGTTGGGGCTGTACACATGTATGTGTGCATACAGGTTGATTGGAGGTCAGAGGTCAACTTCAATTATCGACTTCTGTTGCTTTCTACTTTGCTTTTTGAGACGCGATCTCACAGTTTTCAGCTAGAGTGGCTGGCCAGCAAGTTCTGTGGGACTCCCCAGAGCTGGTCACAAGTGGTTACTGCCATGCCCACCTTTTAGCTAGAAGCTGGGAGCCAGACTCAGCCCCTTATGTTTGCATAGCCAGCAGTTTAGTCTGGCTTTAGTCTTTTTAAAGATAACGTTTCTTTGGCCGTGTCTGACCTTCCAGTGTATTTAATACCATTTTCCTGGTTTTTTTTTCCTAAATTGATAATAATTCATGTCTTTGGCCTATCCTCTTTATTTCTGTATCAGTTTTTCTTCATGATTTACAATCTTTCCTGTTCAAACCCTGATATAACAGGAGAGGGGAACTTGGCTTGTTCACTGTCTTTAAGTCATGTGGCACCCACATGATAGATGATATCCACGTTTCTATATTTGGTGTTTAGCTGTTCTATTGGAGAAGCTTCTTCTTAAAAACAAACAAAACAAAACAAAGCATTACATCCTGTGTTTGAGTGCATAGTGATAGTGGCATGTGGAGATCAGAGGACCTTACGTCTGGGAGTCCGTTCTCCCTCTGCCACTTGGTTTCCGGCGATCAAGCTTAGGGTGTCAGGCTTGGCAGAAAGCATTCCTATCAGTGAGCTATCTCAATGACCTAAACACCTCTTTAAAAAAAAAATTACTTGAGGGGCTGGAGAGACAGCTCAGCGGTTAAGAGCACTGGCTGCTCTTCCGAAGGACCTGAGTTCAAATCCCAGCAACCACATGGTTGCTCACAACCATCTGTAATGAGATCTGATGCCCTCTGGTATGTCTGAAGACAGCGACAGTGTACTTTCATATACTAAATAAATAAATCTTTTTAAAAAAATTACTTGAGGGGTCTGGGGATACAGCTGATTAATACAGTACTTGCCTGGGTTGTGCAAGGCTCCTTGCTTCTGTCCCTCGGACTCCATACAAAAAAAGCAAACACTAAGCAAGGGACCCTGAACCCATCCACTAAATTGATTGTCTTGTAACTTACAGAGAAAAAATCTTCAGAAACTGAAGGATGGGTGGTGTCTTCAGAGTCTTGCAGCTTTTTATCTATTGGTGCAAGGTAAGTTGTATCCTAGGCATCATATTATTCCCCTCTACATTTATGAGAAAAAAATTTCCACCAAATCTGATGACACATGCCCATATTCCTAGACTTCAGAAGTATGAGACAGAGAGGTTACAACTTTGAGAAAAACCTGAGTTTTGTAAATATATATATGGACACTGTGTCTCATCTCCCTGTACCCCCCAAAGGAGGGCTGGTGAGAGAGAGGAAAGAACAGGCTCACACCTAATACCCAGAGCTGGTAAACTCTTTTCAAGTGGGAAACTTGAAAAATATTTGAACTTTAAACTCAGGAGTTAATGCCATCTTGAGCAACCCTGTGTCCAAAAACAAGAGATAAAGAAATGAAAGGGTGGGATTATAATTTTTAAAGGGAGGTGATAGATACTTTTTCTTACTTTACTTTTTGTTTCTTTGTGTTTTGTTCTGTTGTTTCTGAGGCTGGGTGGGTGTCTCTGTAGCCCTGGCTATCTTGGAACTCACTATGTAGACCAGGCTGCCCTTGAACTCATAGAGATCCCCCTGCCTCTCCTTCCCGAGTGCTGGAATTAAAGGCTTGTGCCACCACCGCCTGTCTGTATATTTTTTATTTTTCCATGCCTTTTTCTTTGCTGTAAGAAAGTATTTGTAATGTGTTTTGTTATTTATAGTATGCATAGCAGTTGTACTGACTTGAATGCTCTAATACTATTTTCTGATTCTGAAAATACTGTCAGTCTTTAAAATGCCACTACTCACTTGAATTTTTTCTCGTGTGTATGTGTTTGGTTTTGATCCTAGGTCATCCAGGCCACCCTGGAACCTGTGGTAATTCTTCTTCTGCCTCCTAGAGCTGAGATTACAAATTGAGACACTGCCCAGCTCACATCATTTAGTTTGTTTACCTTATGATTACATTTATTTATTTTTGTAGGGAAGGGTACATGCAGCATCAAAGGATAGCTTGTAGGAGTCAGTTCTCTTTCCACCCTGTGAGTCCTAGAGATCAAAGTAAGGTCTTTAGGCTTAGCAGCAAACTTCTGTACCCACTGAGCCACTTTAGAAACTGGGAACTTGGGAGCTGGAGAGATGGCTCAGTTGGCCTGCTGTCTGAGCATGCAGACCTGAGCTTGGATCTCCAGCACCCAAGTAAGCTGGTAGCATTATAATCCCAGCCCCCGGGAAGCAGCTGAGGAGAGCTGTCTCTTTTATATTTATTTTGTGTTGTGAAGGGGTGTGTGTGCCACTGTGCACCTATAGAGCCATAAGAGGACAAAGTGAAGTGATAATATAGATTAGAGAGAGAATGTCAAGACTTGACAGTGGGCACATGAAGAAGAGTACTTACCGACCCCTTTATTTTTCAAAAATCAATAAAATATAGGTCCCTTGCTTTTAAAAAACCATATATTCAAGAAGCAACAGAGAAATTAAAGATCTTTTTCTTTTGCCTTTTAAAAATTACTATATATTCATTGTATAAAAAGATAGGCTTCACAAATGTCTTCTGGTTGTTTGTGTATGTTTTTTCCCAAGATATTGCCATGAAGTCAAACCTGGAGAAATTGTAGAAATATCCAGACATGGTATCAGAACTCTTGATATAATTCCAAGGTCTAATGGAGACCCGGTGGCTTTTTGCATCTTTGAATATGTTTATTTTGCAAGACCAGATAGTATGTTTGAAGGTAAGTATATTTCTTCTCTTTGACTATTTAAATAATCTCACTTATCTTAATGAAACATGATAGTCGCAGGGCGATGGTGGCGCATGCCTTTAATCCCAGCACTTGGGAAGCAGAGGCAGGCAGATTTCTGAGTTCAAGGCCAGCCTGGTCTACAGAGTGAGTTCCAGGACAGCCAGGGCTACACAGAGAAACCCTGTCTCGAAAAAAAAAAAAAGAAAAGGAAAAAAAAAAGAAAAGAAACATGAGAGTCCTTGGCCCAACGGCTTATGTGGTTCTTGGGCGAAACATGGCTGTATGCTGTGAATATGTGACTGAGTTACAAGTCTTAATTGCTCCTCTTTTCAATTGTTAGATTTTGTTTTTAAGTAATAAAGATTAACTAATACATAGTAAGGTGAGATTATGCTAAGTTAAGAGAATTTGGTTTTCTTTCCAAACCTTCCAGACCAAATGGTTTATACAGTAAGGTACCGGTGTGGTCAGCAGCTGGCAATTGAAGCCCCCGTGGAGGCAGACTTGGTTAGCACGGTTCCAGAATCTGCTACACCCGCAGCTCTGGGATATGCGACAAAGGTATTGACTTTGAATTATTACCTGTGAGTTGGTCATCTGGCAGTGAAATAAGAAATGTGAAATTCATTAACTTACTGTAAGGAGGAAAATTCATTAACTTACTGTAAGGAGGAAAGATTTGGGATCTAATGTTGATTCCTGTGCGTGAGTTATTAGACATCTCTTTCAAGAAATAGTGGGCTGAGCCGTGGCTCAGCTGTGGGTACCATGTGAGTGCCTAGGACCCATACCTTGGAAGGGGAGAGATGACTCAAGTGAGTTGTCCCCTGACCTCCACACAAGCTCTGGGGCATGTGCATGCACACATGCAATAAGTGATTTTTAATCACCCAGAGGTTAGAATATTGGCCCTCATTTTAAATGATTTCAGCACACCAAATAATAGATTTCACTGTGACATTTCCAGACACGTCATTTACAGTGTTCTTACTCATCCCTTCCTCCCTTCCCTCTCCCTCTTCCCTCTTGCTTCCCCACAGTAGCTCTCCTGGGATTTCACGTCACATGCTTTCCATTATCCTTTAGTTCTACCTTCCTCTAGGGATGCCTCCCTCTCTCGCCTGGACGCGCGCGCGCGCGCGCGTGCGCGCGTGTGTGTGTGTATGTGTGTGTGTGTGTGTGTGTGTGTGTGTGTGTGTCCCACCTCCGCGTAGATCTTCAGGTTAGCCAGCTTTCCTTTGGTGGTGTGCTCATCCTTTTCTCGGTGTTTTAAACTGTTAATTCTTTTGTGAGTTTCTACAGCACTTCTTCCAGTCCTTGGAATAGAGTCTATTTTCTCTTATTTAGGCTCTTCGTGGGGTCACACAGAGGAAGCTGCTGGCCCAGCATCTTACTTGAAAGTATTTCTGGCCTCCATTTTTAAAAAAGATAAAGGCTATTTTGTGGTACCATAGGCTTTCAATCCCAGTAATAGAGAAACTGAGGCAGAAGCATTGCTGTGAGTTGGAGGCCAGCTTAGGCAACACAGTGAAACACTTTCCTAACAAGATGGCATTATGAATCCGTACAGAATTTAGTGGTAATATAGAGGAGCGTGCTTAGGTAGCTTCTACATGAAGTAATCTACATGTGCTGTAGACAGTCACTTTGAGGATTGGATGAATACCTTTTGTCTCTAAAGGGCATGATTTTAGGCCAGTATTGCTACTAATGTGCATTTGTTTCCCCTCCACCAGTGTGGGCTGCCGTATGTGGAAGTGCTGTGCAAGAACCGGTATGTAGGAAGAACCTTCATTCAGCCAAACATGAGGTTAAGACAGCTTGGTGTTGCAAAGAAATTTGGCGTGTTGTCTGACAACTTTAAAGGCAAAAGAATCGTTCTCATAGATGATTCGATTGTGAGAGGCAATACTATCTCACCCATCATAAAACTCCTCAAAGAATCAGGTGCAAAAGAGGTAAGTACTTTAAAATATCCGCTGTAGCACCAATAATTAACCGTATGATGTTGGCATAAAAAGTGCTGAATCTAAGTGGATAGTCAGTGTAAGTTTGCCTATCAGATTGCTCTCTGATAGCTGGGCAGCAATACGGAGAACATGTGCTAACTACTCTTACACTATACTAAGTTTAATCTTTAATAGATTGAAAAACTAAACATAGAAGATGACTCCTAGCACTTGGGAGGCAGTGGCAGAGGATCAAGTGATCAAGGCCAGCTGTGGCTGCTGATAATCCTATCTCAAAAAAAAAAAAACAATTAAAAAGCCCATTTTTAAACATTTTCTCAGTATAATAGTTCTGAATTAATGTTACATATTGTTCCTTTAGACATCATGCGACTTAGTTAGGTTTTTTGTTTTTTGTTTTGTTTTGTTTTGTTTTTCCGAGACAGGGTTTCTCTGTGTAGCCCTGGCTGTCCTGGAATTCACTCTGTAGACCAGGCTAGCCTCGAACTCAGAAATCTGCCTGCCTCTGCCTCCCAAGCACTGGGATTAAAGGCCACCACTGCCCGGCATTAGGGTTTCTGTTGCTGCAATGAAACACCACAACCAAAAGACAAGTTGGAGATGAAAGGGTTGTTAGGCTTAAACTTCCATATTATAGTTCATTGTTGAAGGAAGTCAGGGCAGGAACTTAAGCAGGGTGGGAACCTGGAGGCAGGAGCTGATGCAGAGGCCGTGGAGGGGTGCTAACTTACTCCTCGTTTGCTCAGCCTGCTTTCTTATAGAACCCAGGACCACTAGCCCGGGGATGGCACCACCCACAACAGGCTGGGCCCTCCCCCATCAATCACTGATTAAGAAAATACCTTACAGGCACGCCTCCAACTACGGAAGCATTTCCTTTCCCCCCCCTTATTTATTTACTTATTTACTCATTCATTCATTCATTCAATTTACCTCCTGCTCACTGCCCTCAGCCACCTCCTCTGAACTTCCTTACTCTCCCTTCCCCCCCATTCCTCTGAGCAGGTGCGCTCCCACCATCCCCCGTGCCTGGGCATCACCCTACCCTGGCACTTCAAGTCTCTGTGAGGCCAGGTGCTTCCTCTGATGGAGGAATTTTTTTAACTGAGGTTCCCTCCTCTCAGTTGACATAAAACTAGGCAGCCCATCACGTTACTGTACCTCTAATAGACAAAAGATGGTATAAATTCTTTGAAAAACCCAGAGAATCTGTATAACTGAGCTCAGAGCAGTGTTTGTTCTCTTGTAGAAATCTGAAACAAAGACTCCAAGGTACACGCTTACCTATTTAAGATTGTATTTGTAAATCTTAAACTTTATTCTAACTTTAAATATTTCAGTCCCTTATAGAAGCAGGATGCCATATATATTTAACAGTTGAATGAATTTGAAAAATACGATAGAGAGCAATAAGGATGACTTCTATTTAGAACATTTCAAGAGTACTATGGTTTTCCATACAGTACAGGTTTTTTTGTGACAAGTTATGGTTCTGCTATAATTTCACTGTTGAAACTCTATGAAGATTATAGAGTAGAAACAAGAGAATATAATATATTCAGCATCTGTTTCTAGAGTAAAGAACTGCTAGCCACATACCTTGCAAATAGATTAAGTGTATAAAGTGACATGCCTGCCTGTGTGATGAAATATAGTGTGGACATTTAAATCTGTATGAAGATTTGTAATATGAAAGATTAAGAATAAAATGTAGCTACTGGTTATAACCATGTAAATAGATCACACAGAAAGGGCAAAAAACATTAGTAGACAGAAGGGGCTGTGTTATGATTAGTAAGATTTTCATTGTAACCTAGCAGATTTTATTTTTTACTATGGTAAAATAACCATATAGGCATTCGAACAAAACAAAAATAGCACTAGGAATTTATAGCCATTCATCAGGAATGCATAGTTTGACTGTGAGTATATGATATGATTTTTTCCAAGGTGCACATTCGAGTCGCTTCACCGCCAATAAAACATCCGTGCTTCATGGGAATAAACATTCCTACAAAAGAAGAGCTCATAGCCAATAAACCAGAATTTGAATGTCTTGCAGAATACCTTGGTAGGTATTAACATTTCTATAAATATTAACTGTTTTAGTTTTTTTTCAAGATTTATTTATTTTATGTGTATGAGTACACTGTAGCTGTACAGATGGTCGTGAGCCATCATGTGGCTGCTGGGAATTGAACTCAGGACCTTTGCTTGCTCTGCTCGCTCCTGCCTGCTCACTCCGGGGTAATATACTATAACTGTCTTCAGACACACCAGAAGAGGGCATCAGATCTCATCGCAGGTGGTTGTAAGCCACCATGTGGTTGCTGGGATCCGAACTCAGGACTTTTGGAAAAGCAGTCCATGCTCCTAACCACTTAGCCATCTCTCCAGCCCAGCTTTCTTAATTTTTAAGTGTACTTTTCTATAAAACAGCAATTAATTGGAAGATAAATTTGAGTGCTCGGGAGATAGAGATAGCTCTGTGGTTATAGCTCTGGCTATGCAAGTTTTGGGGGACTAGAGTTGAGTTTGTAAATGTTACATGGGGTAGGTATGTCTTTAATTCCAGAGTTCGGGGTGTGGAGACCATATACTCAGAGTAAGCTGGCTAGTTAGATTCAGAGAATCCGTCACCCTGAGACTATTAACCTTGGCCTTCTACAGATGCGTGTATACATGACTACATGCACACATACAAACTGGGGGAAATCATTCACAGTAGCACCAAATGTTATCTTCTAGAAATAATTTAAACATAAAGATTGCAAATCCTATTTAATGCCGTGGCACATGCCTTTAAATCTAATATGGGAGGCAGGGGCAGCCAGGTCTGAGTTTAAGGCCAGCCTGGTCTACAAAGGTAATTCCAGGATAGCCAGGGCTACAGAGTGAGTGAGACCTTCTCTCAACAAAACAAAACAAAAAAGCCTCCCACAAAAATTATTATAACATTAAACACTATTCCAAAGAGTAAAGGGGATGGGGCACTTTTTAGATTAGAGCTGTAGGTCAAAGCAGGATCAGAAGTGTTTTATCATAGAGTAGAATAACCCCACATGCACACACAGGATTGAACTGGAGGTTTGTACGTTCTAAACCAGCATTTTACCACTAAGCTACATTCCCAGTTTCCCTCTCCTTTAAAAGTTTGAATTGGGGCTGGTGAGATGGCTCAGTGGGTAAGAGCACTGACTGCTCTTCCGAAGGTCCTGAGTTTGGATCCCAGCAACCACATGGTGGCTCACAACCACCTGTAATGAGATCTGACGCCCTCTTCTGGTGTGTCTGAAGACAGCTACAGTGTACTTACATATAATAAATAAATAAATCTTTGGGCCCGAGAGAGCAGGGACTGAGCAAGTGGGATTGACCAGAGGGAGCAGAGGTCCTGAATTCAATTCCCAACAACCGCATGAAGGCTGACAACCATCTGTACAGCCATAGTGTACTCATATACATAAAATAAATAAATAAATGTTTAAAAGTTTGAATTGTCCCGGCTGGCTTGAACTTAGCATTGCCTTGCCTCGGCGGACAAAGCAGCGGGGACTGCAGGCTGTATGCCATCACATCCGGCTTCCTTTCTTTTTTTTGAGAGAAGTTTTCCTCCTGATTTAGATGATGCTGTTTGTAGCTGTGTTGTGGTGAGCCGTGTTTTCCTTTTCTCCTGCAGGAGCAAACAGCGTTGTGTATCTGTCAGTGGAAGGACTGGTTTCATCTGTGCAACAAGAAATAAAATTTAAGAAGCAGAAAGTGAAAAAACATGATATTTCAATTCAAGAAAATGGGAATGGTCTGGAATATTTCGAGAAGACAGGACACTGTACAGCTTGCCTCACTGGGCAGTACCCTGTGGATCTGGAGTGGTAGCTGCCTGGACAGATGTGTGGCTTCCAGACTACAAGGTCGTGAAGAAGTGGTTTCCATACTGTTACTCAGTTGGTACAAAGTGGACACCACAGGCTTACGTATGTATACCTTAAGCTTTGAGATTTTCTGAGGTTATTAAATTGCTATAATTGAACCATGAAGATTACATGTAATGCAACATCTGGGGATTCTTTTTGTACAAGGATTAACTGTTCACCTAAGAGAAGACAGGAAGTTAGTGGCATTTCCCAGAACCATGCAAGAGTGGTTTAAAAGAGGCTAGATTAGGGGTGTTCTGTACACAGGACAGGGGGCTTTATAAAGTTTCATGAAGAATTTGAATTCTTTGTGCAACGTAGGTATCTAGTCTATACAGTCAAGCCTGTAATTAAGGCCTCGCTCTTAGATCCTTCCACCCCATACACACGTGTTGCTCTGAGGACCAGTGTACAACTCTTAAAAAATGAAAACCTACGTGGGAAACTGAGGCAGGAGAGTCCCGAGTTCAAGGCCAACCTGGGCTTTCTGTCTCAAGATAAAAAGCCTCTTCTGTGCCTGGGACTCCCCATCTGTCATTCACACACTTACTACATAGCAGGAATGTGCGCACTTGTCGTAGGATGTTTAGAACTGTCGTTTTTCCCCTGCATTTTACAGTGCATGGTCATTAGCTTTTGCTAAATTAGTTTTCAGTTTCATTGTGATGGAGGGAAATTTTTTTTTCTATACTTGATGAGAAAATATTTAGTCTAGCAAGTAACTTAGTGCATTGGAAAGAGAAAGTTTTAATTTCACAGAAGCCTTCATCCTTAATTTGATTAAACTTGGCTGTTTGAGTGCTTGATCATTCACAGTAATGTATACTTGTATGCATATCTACATATGATTTAAACAGGGCAAATAGAAACATAATAGGGCTGATTTTGTTAAAACTAAGGGGGCAGCCACTGTTTGGGGAATTAGATGCCTGTACCCAAGCGTTAGCTCAGAATCATGTTTTTTCTACTTTGTTAGGTAGGTCTAGTGACATTTTTAATTTTTTTTTATGACACAGATTTAGTAGATTGAGGTGGTTTACTAACTCCTGTTTGTGTAAGATTTTTTCACATGGAAAAATAATTATTTCTATATTGTTGCCAAAATTTGCTATATACTTTCCAAACCCACTTAGAAATATAATATTTATTAATAACTGAAATTATTAGTCTACATTTGGTATAGTATCATGTGTTACATAATGGCAGGTCAAGATAAAATGTTACTACTTTAAGGTCATGTGCTGCAGTGCCTGAAGTTATCCTGTGGCATGGACACAGGCAGATTGGCATTTCACAGCCCTGGGGTCATTTCAGTGACTGCAGCCTCTTATGTTAAATGCATTTCCCAGGGCAGCATGGAGGGGTAAGGCCTTTAGGTCAATTTTTAAATGGCCTTATTTAAATTTGATGTTTTACAAAGAAACTCAGGGAAGGGACTACAACCAAAATCTCTAATTTGACTTTTGTGTTTTCCATGGTTTTTATTTTGTCTTATTGGAATACTTTTATAAAGGTAAATAATAACCAAGGTTGTCTGTATAACTTTCTTAATTATTTCTTCATTGTTACCTTTTATTTTACAAGTTTCTGAATATGGGTTAACACTTTTTTTTATCAGTTTCAAGCCTTGTTTTATCTGCTTTAAATGTATATAACTAGAGTACTATATGCTGAAAAGATGAAAAATGTGTTTGAACACAATTAACGTCCCAAACTAATGTAAGCCTACTTTCTGTGTTTTTTGTTTTTTGGTTTTTTGGGGTTTTTTTTTTGATTCTTTTTTTGCAACAAATATATGTAATAAGTGTGTTTATATGTGTGCTTTTAAAAAATAGTAGTAATCAGTACATTATGGTGCGCAACATGAAGATAGCACCACGTTCCATACCTGGCACCAGCTGGTGAGATCTTATTTCTCTGATTCAGGCATTTTAATAAATAGTCCATCTCCTGTGAGCTGGGCAACCACATGCCAAGTAGGAGGGCAGTTAAAGTAATTGGAAAATAAAATGTCAAGTCAACACCCGTGTGGAGCGATTTCTTTGGAAGGCATGGTTCCTGGTTCAGAGTAATTTGGAGGGCTTGAAACATCCAAACAAAAAATGAACAAATCATCCAGACAATGGGGTCCTATCCAGTGTTAAAGGAACCAGGCCAGGAAGCAACCCAAGATTTAGACACATGAACATGTAAACGATGCTTGGAGGTGCCACACACTGAGTAATCTCAACTGTCTAGTCCTGGAAACTTGGGGGGCAAAGACAAAGCCGTCTTCAGGTGTCCGGGAGGGAAGAATGAGCAGGGACATCCCTTGAAGACCTGGATCCTAAGACTGAAGAACAAAATTCTCCTCAGTTTCCAGCCCTTGGCTCATTGCTCAAAAACTTGTTACCTAAACTCCCACCTTGCTAGCCTGGCCCGGTGACTTCTGACCAGCCAGCCTCTGCCGGGTCCAGCGTCCACACTGGATCGAAGTTCTCAACTGGAAGCAGGGATATCTGGAAGGTGTATAATAAATATACACAGACTACTTCTTTGGGTACAAGCTGACAGGCAGTCCTTCAAGGCTTAAAGTTTCTCTCTCTTCTATCTCATTCTCTGCTCTCTTCCTTCCTTGCTCATTTGCTCGAAGCTTGAGGCTGCACACACTCTGCATTCTTCTGCGCACTCTGCTTTTTTCCTGTGCACTTTTCTTGAAGTCTCATACTCATACACACCTGTGCGTTCTCCTTTCACTCTCACACGCACTCTTCACACACATCTCACACACACACTCTCCATTCTCTCTTCACACGCTCTTCTCATGCTCTTTCTCATTCTTCATTTGCTCTCCACATTCACCTCACATACTCCTTACTCGCTCTCTACATGCTCTCTAGCCTTTTTCTTGCCCCACTCCAAAAGGGTTATTGGTACTCCAAAGGCAAATTAAAAAAAAAAAAAAAGACATATACTCATTGCCAAATCAAATTCAAAAGAATAACCACATCCCACAAAGAATCAAGAATTACAATTGTTCCCCAAAGTTTCAAGCTTCCCTATTCCCAAACCTGTAGCCAAAATAATAATAATTGCAAACCTATCATTATTTAAACTTTAACTTATTATACTTCAGAGCTCTGAGCCCAGCTACTTGCATTTTTCTGTGAAGCTCTAATGACATAGCTGCCAGGCAGTAGCCAGAAAAGAATCAAGTTAACCCTTAATTCAATAGTTCTGCTAGCTTTCTGCTTCTGCACATTGCACACATTGGTTTTTCAAGACAGGGTTTCTCTGTGTAGCCTTGGCTGTCCTGGAACTTACTCTGTAGACCAGGCTGACCTCGAACTCAGAAATCTGCCTGCCTCTACCTCCCAAGTCCTGGGATTAAAGGTGTACGCCACCACCGCCTGGCTCTGTTTCATTTTCTTTCTTCAAACTTTCTTTGCAAGTCAAGTATTAATCTGGAACTACAATTGTGCAGTTATTACATTGTTTGAGAACACACGGCATGTACCACCTGGGCCATTAGGACTGCTGTGCTGTGCCCCATGCCTCAATTTTTTAATTGTTTAAAGAATCATTACATCAAGGAACATCTAGTTTCACAGAATTCACCAGAGCAGAAGGAGAAAGAAGAAAGTCAGATATAATAGAATAATTATGCACACCAAGGCCAAATGAAAAGCAGTCATGCACAAATGAAATCTATACAGCCATTGTCCAGGGCTAAGGTTAAGAGAAATGGGAACAACTGTTGTTACAAGGAACTGCCGTGAGCTACTGAGATGTCTCCAACCTGGCCTACTGCAGGCAGTCCTGTCATTGTATGCTGTCCCCAGTCAGCCTCCACAGCGTCATGAGTAATTTCCTTTAATTATTTCATCCATCCAGATACTTACATCCTATTGCTTCTTTATCTGTAGAGTCCAACACCATGGCTCATTTTCTTGAGAGTGCATCTCTTCCTTCTTTTGTAAATCACTCCCATTACTGCCTTTTGAGCAGCTGGACAGTAAACCACACAGTGCACTGTAACCCAGGCATGATGCTTGTTTTGGGACCACATTAGCAGTTGTAGTATACGTCGTATTAGTAAATTGCAATGTTCTGTTCAAGCTTACTTAAGAACATGGTTTTGGCCTTCCTAGTTTTTTGGGTTGTTGGTTTGTTTTTTGAGAAGGGGTCTCACTAGGATGCTCCAGCTATACTAAAACTCAGAAATATGCCTGGCTCTGCCTCCTGAACTCTGAATGAATTAAAGATGTGCACCCACCCCATCTAGGTTTTTTTATTTTAATCTTGTGTGAGTGGGAGGAGGGCACATATGCACTAATTATAGGTGCCTTCAGAGGTAAGAGACATCAGATTCCCTGGACCTGCAGTTACAGGTGATTTTTGAGCTTTCTGGTACAGCAGCAAGTGCCTTCTCATTGGGCCATCTTAAGCATTTTTGTCTTAAGAGTGCCTTCCAAGACCAGTTGTCTTGGGCCAGGCTGGGCTCCAGCTCTGAGAAAAGAGAGAAAGAAGAGCAAAACAGTGTAAAAATGAAAATAATGTGTCCTTGAGAACAGACAGTGAGTAAAGAGACTGTCCCTGAACAAAGCTGAGGGTGAGTTACTCCCCAAACTGAAGCCCTGGGCTTATCCCATAATATAAAAATGCCTCTGGTGGGAATGACTTCGGAAGTCTTGCCTGGGATCCTGCTTGTCCCCTGCTGAACTGATCTGTCTCAGAAGTTTAAGCTAGTTCTTATATCAGCTCTAGGATTGGAAGAACTCTGAGAAATAATAAGGCAGACAGATTCACTCTCTGCCTTTGGGCACTTGTGAAGGAGATCATGGAGGAGAGAGAGAGTCAGAAAGCGAATTGAGCTCACAGGACTCGGAGAGCACAGATACAGAAAGTGAAGAGTCAGAATACTTCCTCAGAAAGCAGATCTACTAGGTCTCATGGAGAGGAGTGGCTTTCATACCCATCATCTGCTTCTTCTATGTCTACGATGACAGGAGAGAAGGCTCAGAGAAATTTACAATTAAGTAAATTGGAGTTTGAAATCAAGTTGCAGAAATTGAATAATGAGCTGAATGAACTAAAGGCTATGGTATCAGGCAAAAGAAAAGACAGCAATCATGAGACAGATCAATTGCCTTTAGAGAGAACAATTAATCAGGCTCTTGAAAACGGGCAAGACACTTTGGAAGTGCTAATGTTTCCTGTAGTGGAAAGGCTTGATCAGCAGAACAAGAGATATAGACAATATCAGACCTTAGAATTCAAGGTGATAAAAGATCTAAAAGAAGCAGTGGCTCAATATGGTCCAAATGCCCCATTTACGCAGGCACTTTTGGACAATGTTATAGAGTCAAATCTAACACCTCAAGATTGGAGAACTTTATGTAAGGCTACATTGTAAGGAGGTGATTTTTTTTACTTTGGAGTTCAGAATGGCAGGAAATTAGCAAAAGAACAGCTGTGCAGAATGCTCAGTCAGGTAATCCAGAATGGAATCTAGACATGCTCCTGGGAGAAGGGCAGTATGAAGGAAATGCTAGACAGATTGAGTATCCTGCTGGGGTATATGCACAAATTGCAATGGCAGTGAGAAGGGCTTGGATTCAATTACCTACAAAAGGTGAGGTTGGTGGAAGTCTAGCTGGCATCCGACAAGGTCCAGAGGAGCTTTATCAAAATTTCGTAGCCAGGTTACAGCAGGCTGCGAGTAGAATTCTTGGGGAATCTCATATGGACAGTCCATTTATTACACAGTTGGCTTATGAGAATGCTAATGTAGTGTGCAAAGCAGCCATTCAGCCACACAAGGGTCAGATGGATTTATCTGGATATATTCGCCTTTGTGTAGATATGGGACCTTCCTAATAATCAAGGCTTGGCTATGGCAGCTGCATTGCAGGGAACTATGGTTCAAGAGATCCTGGCGCAAAGGCAGGAGAATAAAGGATGTTTTAAAGTGAAAGTCTGAATCATTTAAAAAATGATTGCCCTAGGAAATTAGGAGCCATGAGCAGGCAGCAAGCAGGTACTGGCCCGAGAATCTGTCCTCGTTGCAGGAGAGGGAAGCATTGGGCCAGAGATTGTAGATTTAAAAAAGACTTTCAAGACAATACCTGGTCGGGAAATGAGTGGAGGGGCCAGCCCCGGGCCCCCTTTTTAAAACAACAGGCAGCATATGGGGCCATGAGGCTGCCACCTAGCCAAGGAAATCCGTCTTTGAACTTTTCAGGGCAACCCCAGGAAGTGCAGGATTGGACCTCTGTTCCACCTGCCACACAGTATTAACGCCAGAAATGGGAGTTCAAATTCTGCCCACTGGAGTTTTTGGGCCTTTGCTCACAGAGACTTGGGGATTTCTTATAGGGAGAAGTAGCTCAATTGTGAATGGATTGCAGATTTATCCAGGTATTATTGACTGCAATTACCAGGGGGAGATTAAGATTATGGCTGCTTCACCTCGTGGTGTTATTATAGTACTTGCTAATCAGAGAATTGCTCAGCTTATTTTAATCCCTCTGTATCCAATGCCTTCTAATTTTGTTAAAAATGAGAGAGGACAGAGTTGTTTTGGTTCTTCTGATGTATACTTGGTACAATCTATTACTAGTAAAAGACCTAATCTTAAATTAATTATTGAAGGAAAAAGTTTTGAAGGTTTAATAGACACTGGAGTTGATGTAACTACCATTAGAGGACAAGACTGGCCCTCAACTTGGGCTTTGTCTGAGACAATTACTCATCTCCAAAGAATTGGTTATGCCAATAACCCAAAACAAAGCTCTAAGCTTCTAACCTGGAGAGATGAGGAAGGTAATTCAGGACAAATTCAGCTTTATGTTAGGTCAAATCTGCCTGTTAGTCTGTGGGAGAGAGATCTGTTGTCACAAATGGGTCTTGCCTTGTGCAGCCCTACTGAAATAGCTAATAAGCAGAGGTCAGAACAGGACATTAGAACATCTGGAGGCCCTAAAGCTCATTCTAATAGTAAAGGTTTGAAGCATTTTCCATGATGGCCACTATCTTCCCTGCGCACCATGCAGATAAAATCCACTGGATATATTCCAGTGTGGGTTGATCAGTGGTCTTTATCTCAAGAAAAGATAGAAGCTGCTTCTTTGCTAGTGCAGGAGCAATTGGAGGCAGGACATCTGAGGGAATCCAATTCCCTGGAATATGCCAATATTTGTCATCAAGAAAAAATCAGGTAAATGGAGACTGTTATAAGATCTAAGAAAGGTAAATGAAACAATGGTTGTTATGGGAGCATTGCAAATTGGACTTCCATCTCCAGTGGCAATTCCTAAAGGATTTTATAAAATAGTTATGGATTTAAAGGACTGTTTCTTTACAATTGCTTTGCACCATGAGGATTGTGAGAGATTTGCTTTTAGGGTTCCATCTTAATTTTAAAGAACCTATGAAAAGATATCAATGGACATGCCTCAGGGCATGGCTAATAGTCCTGTGTTATGTCAAAAATTTGTGGCACAAGTCATTGATCCTATAAGGAAAAAATGGCCAATGATATATATTGCCCACTACACAGATGATGTCCTATTAGCAGGAAAAATCCTCAGGATGTACTTCTATGTTATAGAGACTTACAAGTTGTCTTAGCTGAGAAGGGATTGCAAATAGCTCCAGAAAAGGTGCAGACTCAGGATCCGTATAATTATTTAGGCTTTACACTCACGGACCAAGCTGTTATTCCCCAAAAGATAGTTATTCATAGAGACAGATTAAAAAACCTTAAATGATTTTCAAAAATTGATACGTGATATCAATTGGCTTCGTCCCTATCTAGAGCTTACTACAGGAGAATTGAAACTTTTATTTAATATTCTCAAAGGTAATTCTGGTCCACATTCTCCTAGATTTTTAACTAGAGAAGGAATGTCAGCTTTACAACAGGTAGAAAGAGCTACTGAAAATCAATTTGTTATTTACATTTATTCTTTACCCCTGCATTTGTTAATTTTTAACACAACTCATGCTCCTACAGCGTTGTTATGGCAAAAGCACCTCTCATGTGGATACATTCAAGGGTATGTCCTAAATGTAATATCTTGACATATTATGAGGCTGTAGCCCACATGATCGTACTTGATAGAAAGCAAGCACTGACTTATTTTGGCAAAGAGCCAGATGTTATCATTCAGCCTTTTACTTTAGATCAAGATTCCTGGTTAAAACAGCATAGCACAGACTGGTTGCTTCCTCAGATAGGATTTCAAGAAATTATAGATAATCATTATCCACAGGATAAACTGATAAAATTCTTAAATGTGCATGAAGTGATATTTCTTAACATGACTTCTTTACAGCCTTTGAGTAATGCCCTTGTGATATTTACTGATGGTTCCTCTAAAGGACGAGCTGGGTATCCTATGAATAATCAACAAGTAGTCATAGAAACTCCTGGTCTCTCAGCTCAGTTAGCTGAATTAACTGCAGTATTAAATTAATTTCAAACTGTTACTGATGCTTTTAATCTGTTCACTGATAGCCTATACGTGGCACAGTCAGTTCCTTTGTTAGAAACATGTACATTTAATTTTAATACTACAGCAGGATTCTTATTTTCACAATTGCAAAATTGTGCAAGAAGGAATGCATGAAAAAAATCAGTTTTATATTGATCATATACGAGCTCATTCTGGTCTTCCTGGACCATTGGCTGCAGGTAATAATTGTATTGAAAGAGCTCTTGTAGGAGAAGTCTTAGTTTCAGATCCTGTTGCACTAGCTAAACCGGATCATAATAAATTCCATCTTTCTAGCCATACCTTAAGACTCAAACATAAAATTTCCAAAGAGCAAGCAAGAATGATTGTAAAACAATGCCCTAATTGTGTTATTTTATCTCCAGTTCCACATTTAAAGGGTAAATACAAGAGGCCTTATGCCCAATCATATTTGGCAGATGGATATAACTCATTATGCAGAATTTGGAAAGCTTAAATATATACATGTCTGTATTGACACTTGTTCAGGATTTATATTTGCTTCCCTGCATACAGGAGAAGCCTCTAGAAATGTAATTGATCATTATTTACAAGCCTAATGTTATGGGCTTACCTAAGGTCATTAAGACAGATAATGGGCCAGCTTACTCTGGCAAAATCTTTATGTCATTTTGTAAAGATTTTGGCATCAAACATAAAACTAGAATTCCTTATAACCCAATGGGCCAAGGAATTGTTGAATGTGCACACCACACTCTGAAAAACTGGCTTCTTGGCTGCGAGTGGTGGCACATGCCTTTAATTCCAGCACTTGAGAGGCAGAGGCAGGTGGATTTCTGAGTTCAAGGC
>NW_022196905.1:69779449-69786623 GCF_008632895.1 Mastomys coucha | reverse complement strand
GAGAGAGAGAGAGAGAGAGAGAGAGAGAGAGAGAGAAAGAAAAAACTGGCTTCTTAGAACTAAAGGAGGGAATCTATATCCTCCTAGATCTTCAAAGGCACACTTTGCCTTTGTGTTATTTGTTTTGAACTTCCTGCAGACTGACATCAGAGGTCAGTTCGTGGCAGACCAACCCTGTCATCCTAACACTTCAAGTTCGTATGCCATGGTAATATGGAGAGATCCACTCAGTAACACATGGTATGGCCCAGATCCTGTTTTGTTTTGGGGCAGAAGCTCCGTGTGTATTTTTTCTCAGAAGGAGGATGGAGCGGGTTGGCTTCCTGAAAGATTGATACGTCAGGTGGACTCAGGTCCACAGCCTTCTTACTAAATGCGCTTAAACGCACTGCTGAAAAGTTTTTCTTTTTTCTTTTGTTTTTGAGCTGACAGCTTTTTCTGTCACTCTGGAATTGCTTCTGCCCGCTTAATTCAAAACTTTGCTCTCCAGAAGCTAAATAAACAATTTAAATTTGCTTGCTCATGCCGGGAGCTAAGGTTTGTTTATACCTGCAGCTTTTAGGCCTTTCATTCTAAAGGCTAGTGCAATCCCAGAGTTGCTAGCCTAAAGTTACTAATTTGCATTTGAATTGGGGCCTGTTCTCTAGGTAAAGGTACCCAGAGCAAGAGCTGTTATTTTGCTACTCAATCAGGTACCTACACTCATCTCCAGCACACTGGCGTGCAGCTTTATGAGAACTTCAGAGAAGGCTGTTTTCTGAGAGACTGGCAGCTTGTGGACATTGTCGGTGATAAAGGCACTTCGTGGCATTGGATGCACGGGAATAGGTGCATTTTGATAACCTGTGTGCTACGAGCTAGGTCTCTGGCAAGTAATCAACCTAAGGCAGGGGCACGTGCCGAGTGGCTGTGTGTGTGTGTGTGTGTGTGTGTGTGTGTGTGTTTTAAATGAGCTCGGTTTGTAGAATTCAAACCAGATGCACATGAACTCAATGACAGGTAAGATATTTGCCAGTAGATATTATATTACAGGTGAGATTCATCAAGGCATCATGAAAATTCCCATGCATGACTGTGATGTATGATTATGCCTTAGTCCTGCTATTTTCTAAATAAAAATGGAGGAACTGTTACCTCACCCCTTCAGCTAAGCCATCGGACCTCTGACAGTCCCTGCTTGGAGGCTACCACCTGGAGAGCTAAGACAAAAGCTCTCTGCAGACTCAGTTCCTCTTAGAAGAAGCTGCCTGGAAGTTCACACCAAGATATGACAACGCCTACTACCTGAAGGGGACTTTGGCATGTGACCTTTTCTGCAGTGTTTTGTTATGCAAATATCATGTAACCTAGAGATTCAGTTTCGGTTTATTGTATACCTATAATTATTCTGGATATTCTAAGTAAAGTTGAAGCCTTGATTGGGATGCAACTTGGCTTTGTGTTTTCTCTTGCATTTCTAACCCTCTATTTCAGGTCCTTTGGTCCTTCTCCTGAGCGAACCCAGTTCATGAAACTGTGGGCAGTTTCACCAGACATTATTGTGGGTGCTGGCTGACAGGAGTCTGATATAGCTATCTCTTGAGAGGCTCTGCCAGTGTCCAACTAATACAGAAATAGAAGATCACTGTCATCCATTGGACTGAGCTCAGGGACCCCAATGTAGGAGAGCTAGAGAAAGGACCCAAGGAGCTGAAGGCGTTTGCAGCCCCGTAAGAGGAACAACAATATGAACCAACTAATACCCCCAGAGCTCTCAGGGACTAAACCACCAACCAAAGAGTACACACGAGGGACTCAAGGCTTCAGCCACATAAGTAGCAGAAGATGGCCTTGTGGGGCATCAATGAGAGGAGAGGCCCCTGGTCTGGTGAAGCCCCAGTGTAGGGGAATGCTAGGGCCAGGAAGCAGAATAGGGTGGGTTGGTAAGCAGGGGGCAGGGGGATTTGAAAGGGAGGTTTTTTTGGGGGGGGAATGAGGAAAGGGGATAAAATTTGAAATGTAAATAAAGAAAATATCTAATAAAAAAACATGGTAAAAATAGAATAACAGGTTTTGTTGTTTGTTTTAAGAGACCCTAACTAAGACAATGGGGGTAGGGAGTAGTGATTAGCTATGAGGGATCAGGCTAGAGACAATTGTCTCAGTGTTCAGACTCAGCTAAACCTGACCACATTCATTGATCAGCAGATTCTCCCAGGTAACACTGGTCTACTCCTGCCAACTGTACCAGCATAAGGAGACAAAGACATGCAGCTTTGCAGCAAGAATGTGCTTGCCTGTTTTTAAAACAAAATCTCAAACATTAGATTTTACCAAATGAAGACTCACAAGCTAGATGCTGTGGTGAAAGCCTGCTAGCTCAAAAAGGCAGAAAACACACCCACCTGCCCTTCCTCCTTATCTCAGAAGGAAGAAAATAGTTCTCCACACTATCTTAAAAACCCTTCCAACTGAACGTTCCTCCCTCCTACTTCCTGCTCAGTTCATCTCTATCTATCCTCTTGTCTTCCTCTCATGTGTTTTTCCCCTATGTTCACTCCCTGTCAATAGTTGCTGTTCCACCTTTTGACATATGGTTGGCTTTATTCTAGTTTACAGTAAACAGAAAGCTCTTGGATTAAAGGTGCCTGCTAGGGCTGTGCCATACTACTAGGGACAGGTTTTTCCAGTACAGTCTTCGGGGTCACAGTGTAAGTTATCTTGCAACACTTGCCATCCTTAATTCTAATTTGTGATAAACCAGGTACATTATAGTTTGGATGACCATATAATTATATAAACATTATGCTTATGAATCGATTCGCAAAACAAACAACAGGCCTTGCTCTAGCTAGGACCACAGACTATCAGTGAGTCCACAATAAATTGCATTGATTTATCTTGAGTCTGTTTACCACTTCCCAGTTTCATGAACCTCACCCCAGAACAATTGTTTACCTTGTGAAAGGGTCTGTGTAAGTGTGGTGCACATCTGCGATATCATTTCCTTCAGATGCTGAGGCACTGGTATCTGGAGTTCAAGATCGGCCCATGCTGTATCAACTGAAATGGCATGGAGCAGATACTGAACTGAGATGCACCCTACTCTCTGCAACCCTTCTTGATTTTTAGAAAGCTTTAAAATCCACGATTATGCTGGGCGGTGGTGGTGCATGCCTTTAATCCCAGCACTTGGGAGGCAGAGGCAGGTGGACTTCTGAGTTCGAGGCCAGCCTTGTCTACAAAGTGAGTTCCAGGACAGCCAGGGCTATAGAGAGAAACCCTGTCTCGAAAAACCAAAAAAAAAAAAAAAAAAAAATCCACGATTATGGATTATTACACTCTAGAAAAGTGTCTTTAACATGAGACAGCCCACAACCAGTAGAACGAACAGAAGCAATTGGAACGGAAAGGGGAAAGCACAAATTATTGAAGGTAGGTAAGCAACCCAACAGGCAGACATATAGGAAAAGAGGCCATGGATAATCACCATGGTTTCTTCATTCAGAACAAAGGTCTTGTGGCCTTTTTCACTCTTCTGACGTGCCCAAGGTCAGTCCTAGACATGTCTCTGCTTATGTGAAGCTGTGTGCACATCATCATCTCTCTCTTATTTGTTGAAGTTGGCCAATCAAGAATGAGAGGGGGGGCCCATCCTGTACCACTAAAAATATTTAAATGTGCAGGGAGAATGGGTGAGGGGGACTTGGTTTTGAAAATCCCCTCTCCACCAGTGGAAAGTCTGTCTTTGTTATGAGAGAATGTATATACTTAATAAAACTTGTTTGCTGTGATTTATTTCCTGTCTTTTAAAATCTTTCTTCTTCTTCTTCTTTTGGTTTTTCGAGACAGGGTTTCTCTGTGTAGCTCTGGCTGTCCTGGAACTCACTCTGTAGTTCAGGATGGCTTCAAACTCAGAAATCTGCCTGCCTCTGCCTCCCAAGTGCTGGGATCAAAGGCGTGTTCCACCACCAGCCCGAGTCTTTTAAATTCTTTAATCACTGGAAAAAACTAAACCAAGCTAAGAATCCTAGGTAGAAACACTTGTACTAATAGAAAACATATTGAGCCTGACCCAGGCCTCTAATCCCAGCACATGGGAGGCTAAGGCAGAAGGTTCTTCAACTCCCAGGTCAACATGACAATATTGAGAAACTGTATTTCAAAAGAAAACAAACAAACAAACAAACAAACAAAAAAACCAAACCAAGCTAGAATCAGACATCTGAAGGATGAGGTGTTATGGGTTGAGTTGGCAAGTTAAAGAATTCCTCAAAGAGGTGAGTTACTGGAAAGCATTGGAAAAAGCAGATCAAAATCTGAACTAAGATGAAGATCTCCTTTTTTTTTTTTTTAAAGATTTATTATTGTATGTGAGTACACTGTAGTTGTCTTCAGACACACCAGAGGAGGGCGTCAGATCTCATTACGGATGGTTATGAACCACCATGTGGTTGTGAAAGACCCCTGGGGGAGACCCCCCACTCAAATCTCAGGAGGACGTGCACCCAAGGAATCACAAGAGACCATCTTGATGTAATTACAAGAGGTATTTTTAATTTCAGGGCGCTCTGGTTCGGCACCACACCTATCTCACGCAGGAGATAGTGGAGCCAACCACAAGGCCTGAAAGTTAGGGGTTTATATAGGGAAAAGGTCTGAGGGAACAAAGGGATCAGTGTGGTCATACATGATTGGCTAGTTCAAATATTAACTATTATGTGCAGAACAGAGTGGAAAATTCCTAAGGTTGGTGTTAATCTGAGTCAACAGAGCATCTGATCTTAAACCATATCTAAGAGGACCAGATGGTCCATTACTTAGTGTTTGCCAGGCACGTCTTTGCAGGCCTGGGCCTTGGACATGTCCTCGTTTGCCTAGACATGTTTTCCTCTATGTTTATAGTTTTATGTCTTCTTGACTTGCCAGCTCTTATGATATCTAACAACTTGCTTGCTCATTCCCAGGACTATGTGGGCCAGCTTGTGATGGATTCTTAGGCCCATAACTTTTCTTCCTAGTCAGCACAGGTCTAAAGCTTTAATTTTTCCTTTCAGTTGCTGGTATTTGAACTCAAGACCTTCGGAAGAGCAGTCGGTGCTCTTACCCGCTGAGCCATCTCACCAGCCCTGAAGATATCTTTTAAGTGTAAACTTTAGGTCCTGACTGGAAAAACTTGAAAGCCTACAGGAACTGGGATTCACCTTTAAATCAGCCCAAGATGTTCTTATGTAGTTGGCCAGAGGCTGGAACACCAGAGCATCCAAGTGAACAAAAGGCTAAGAGGAGAGGTTCACTGGGCAGATAAAAGATGGTGTTCTTTCTAGAGAGAGAAAAGACAAGTGTGCTGGCTAGTTGTTTGTCAACTTGACATAAGCTAGAGTCATGGAAAAAGGGAACCTCAATTGAGAATATGCTTCAATCACATTGGCCATTTCTCTTGACTAATGATTGGTGTGGGCAATGACACACCTGTGCAGGTAGGCCAGAAAACAGGCTGAGGGCTAGAGAGATGATACAGAAGTTAAGCCCACTGGCTGCTCTTACAGAGGGTCCAGGTTTAATTCTCAGTATCCACAGGGTGACTCAACCACTGTAACTCCAGTTCTAGATGACCTAAATAAGATCCTTTTGTGGCCTTGCTCCAGGCATCATGTGGTACACAAGCATGCACTTAGAAGACTCATACACATAAAATAATTGTTAAAAAAGGAACGAAAGAAAAAGCAGGTTGAGCAAGCCAGTAATTACCATTATTTCATAGTCTCTGTGTCAGGTCTCACCTCCAGAGTTTGGCCTTGAGTTCCTGTCTTGCCTAACTTGTGTTAGTGCTTGTGTTTTGATAAATCTTGGTTCTCCAAGTTGCTTTTGGTCATGCTTTATCACAGCAATAGAAAGCTAACTAGAACAAATAAAACACTAAATAGGTGTTCGGAGATGTCCATAGTACACAGGAAAAATGTGCTTTCCAAATAGGTATTTCTTGCATTGTTTGGTACAACAGATGAGAAGGTTGGTCTGATTCCATAACAGGTTTCAAATCTGCAGTTTAGGAGACTAGGATAAGGCCAAGTAAGTCAGTTACTAGAGAAAAAAAAAAAAAAAAAAAAAAAAAAAAAAAAGCAGGCTTCAGGCAGCTAGTCAGAAATTGCCCTGCTACCAGAACCTGCCCTGTCACCTGGCCTGAGGCAAGGACAATGGTTCAGCAAGTTTCCAGACTTCCTCAGCAATAATTTCTAGACTCCCCAGTAACAATGCCTAGAGACAAAGTAAGATTAAGCTTATCTACCCCGGAATCCTAATGTGTTTTAAATGTAGCCTGCAAGATCACTTGCTTGTCTATCTTTGTAATGGGGAGACCCCACCATGCTGAACTTCTACAGAATAAAACACACTTTGTGCTTACATACTATTTGAGACCAGGGAGTCATTTCTTCAGTGACTCATGGACTCTTACAAGCTTCTGGTCCCCAACAGATAAGGACACACTCCTATGTTTTTTAAGGCACTGTAGATGGATGCTTAGCCACTCTCACCTCTCCTCTCTGCAGGAACAGAGACAAAAATCCCCGCTCCTTTCCTCTCTGCTGGGGCACAGGAACTCACCACAGTTGTGACCCTTCCCACTTATTGTAATAATTGCCACTCTTGGAAAACACACATTCAGGCATACAGTGGGACTATAGTGGGACCGCTGTTCACCTCGGACAGGCCTGGGTTTCATCATAGGAAAGGGCTGTAAAGTGCTGCTGGTTAGGAGTTGCATTCTGACAGGGGGCTTCCCTTGCATACATCACCGGTGCAGTGACGGTCCCAACCAGTCTTGAGTATGTTCCCAGAAGATATGGGGGGTGGGGGGGATAAGACCAATTAGTCGCTAATTTGGCGGTGATTTCACTTCAGCCTTTGGGATATTTCTACTCCCATTTCAGGAACAAGGAGACTCCGGGTCTTGGAGAGATGGCTCTGCTGTCAAGGGAGCTCACTGGCCTTCCAGAGGTCCCCTTTAGGTTCTTTTAGGTCCCTTTTAGGTTCCCAGCACCCACGTGGTGGCTCACAACCACCTCGAACTACGCTCCAGGGAATCGGTCGGCACCTGCAGGCACACGGTACACGTAAACCCACGCAGGCGCGCGCGCGCACACACACACACACACACACACACACACACACACACACACAGAGGTACGATGCT
>NW_022196905.1:69773340-69778856 GCF_008632895.1 Mastomys coucha | reverse complement strand
ACACACACACACACACAGGTACGATGCTTGAAGAGTATGTCAGGTTTGAATCTGCACAGCCCAAATCCGCCGGAGGACCGTGCGTCTGGGCTGAGCCCCGTTAGAGAGAGCCCGTCCCCGGCGCGGACGTGACGTCACTGGCGCCGGCAGATGACGCGTTCCGCTTTACGGCTGCTGAGCGTCGCGGCTGGGCTGGAAAGTGCACGCCACGCGCTGTCGTGAAAAGGTGGGGCGGGAGTGCGGGGGAGGTTCTGGGAGATCGTGGGAGCTGCAGTCTACTCCCTCCCGGGTCTGGCCGGCTTCCGGACCCCGGCTTGGAGCGGCTGTGTGCGTCTCCTGGGTCACCTGCTTCGCCACTTCCTAGCGTGGTCCCGAGAGCCAATGAAAGACTTTTGGGATCCACGAAGTGCATTATAACTAAAGGTTGCTGCATGATATGTATAAGATGCAGACGGATAATTTACCACTATTTATAATGCCCAGTATAGGGAGCGCCCTTAAGATCAGGATCTATTGGTGACTAAATGGCTTCATTTACAGTTGTGCATTAGCGAGCCGCTTAATCTTAATGCTATAACACGGAATCTGCTTGCTAGACCATCCCTTTTCATGGCTGACTTGTTTTTATTTTCTTTTTTACTTACGTGTGTGTGTACATGTGTATGTGTGTATATGTGTGTATGTGTATGTTCTGGTGTGATGGCAAGTTACTTTCTCCACCATCCCATCTAGATGGCCCAAGTCTTTCTGAAGGGAGGGGAGGAGGTCAGAGAGACAAGGACATAGACATAAAATTCAATGACTGTGATGAAAATCTGGACAAGAATGAATTTTGCCACTGGGAACTTTTAAATTCAAAGTAGAAAAACTCCTTAATTATAGATTTTGTTTGATGAGTTTTGTAGTTAGTTATAAAAATGACATAAGAACTAAGTTATACGTCTAGTTAATTATGTTAGTAGATTATATTTTCTTGTGAGAAAGTAACAGTTACACATGTGCTTGCTTTTTGGAGAAAAGGCAACTTTTAAACAGACCTTTTTTTTTTTTTTTAATTTTAGGTATAGGGATGTTTTACCTACATGTATATAAGTGCACCATGTTTGTGTCTGGTGTCTTCAAAGGCTATCGGATCCCCCAGAACTGGACCTATGGACTGTAATGAGCTCCCAGTTGGATGTTGGTATGGAACCTGTGTCCCCTGAAAGAACAAGGGCTGTTTTTTAACTCCTGAGACATATCCCCAGGTCCAGACCGGACTTTTGTGAAAATAAGTATTATACATTAATGTGGAAAATTGGGTGCTTAACAAAATTTATTTGGGTATTTTGTGTCCTTATACAGGCAAAAATAACAGGAGATACTGTACTACAATAACCTTATATCCCAAAATAAACTCATTCCCTATATCCTGTAGAACATACTGTATGTAGTTCATATGATTAGTTTAGTGGCCATTTGTGGAAAATTATCTTTGTGTACACAAAAGTTACATTTATGGAAATACTTATTTTAAAATACCATAAGTATTAAAATAGTCTTGTTCTTTAAAATTTGATACCTAGGAATCACATTTCAAATTTTTTGAATCCTTTTTTGATTTTATGGGGTTAAGCAGGCCTTTTCTTTAACCCAGCAGGATGGTAATTAAATGACACAATTGAAAGTTAATTCTATTTTGAGTCAGTAAGTAAACCACTTCAGTATGAACAGGTAAAGAATTTTATGACACTTGATAAATCTTATTTTTCTCTGGTATATGTTAATCGGATTCAGAAGAAAGTCTCCTTTGCCTTTAAGGGAACGAAGAGTTACAATATTTTTATTAGCATTGATCCCTAGTGGTTTTTTGTTTGTAGTTTTTTTTTTTTTTTTTTTTTTTTTTTTTTTTTTTTTTTCAGACAGGATCTCTGTGTGTAGCCCTGGCTATTCAGGAACTCTTTATATAGACTAGGTTGGTCTTACAGAGATCTCCCTGCCTCTACCTGGGATTAATGTGCTGGGATTAAAGGCATGCTCCACCATGTCTGGATTTTTGTTCTTTAGGGTTTTTTGTTTTTTCTCTTTTTCTTTTTTTTCTTCCTTCCTTCTTTCCTTCACTTCTTTCTTTCTTTCTTTCTTTCTTTCTCTCTTTCTTTCTTTTTTTTTTTTTTTTTTTTTTTTTTTTTTTTTTTTTTGTTTTTTTTTTTTTTGTTTTTGGAGACAGGGTTTCTCTGTGTAGCCCTGGCTGTCCTGGAACTCACTCTGTAGACCAGGCTGGCCTCGAACTCAGAAATCCGCCTGCCTCTGTCTCCCAAGTGCTGGGATTAAAGGCATGCGCCACCAACGCCCGGCCTCTTCCTTCCTTCCTTCCTTCCTTTCTTTCTTTCTTTCTTTCTTTCTTTCTTTCTTTCTTTCTTTCTTTCTTTTTCCATCCCCTTTATTGCTTATTTTTAAATGTGTATCCTTTTAATACTGTGGTCAATTGAAAAATAAACCTACATTCCTACCTGTTTAATTCTATTATATGAATGGCACATTCTTCCCACATATGTAAGTTGTGATCCAGTGTTAGTTGGCTGTCCTCAAATTAGCTTTTTAGGTCATAGCTTTCAGCCAAGTAGCCACAGGTATGTTGTAAGTTTAGAGCTTCAGTTATGTATCTGTGGTACAGATTTTGTTTGTTTTAGTAACACAAAGTACTGCTGTTACCACAGGGACAATACGAGAACATTTATTCTGAGCTAGATATGAGTGATCAGGTTCCAGGACCACAGATTCAGGTTACCCTAAAAATCACATCCCAGGGTGGAACAGGTTTATGACAAAGGAAAGTAAAATATCAAGGCTTTTCAAATACATTGGTCAGAATTAGGTAGGTGGATTCCAGCAAATCAAGGGGAGTTCTGTTATAGGTTTGGGGTGGGATCAGATGACATTCTTAGCTCTGGGCTTGGTGGGACCTAAGGGACTTATCTTCACGGCGCTTCAGGTGACAGCCACAAGGACATTGGGTGGACACAGGAGGGTGTTTGAGTATGCAACATCCCCAGTCTCCAGCCTCCTACAGTTTCACCAGTCAGCCTTGCAGAACCTTAAGTAGACAGCTCTTTATCTGAGCACTTCTTTCAGTTCTTTGTTTCGCAGTGCTGGGGACTGGACTTGGGATCTGTCATTGATCTAGGTACCAAGCTGATGGCTATTTCTGCTAGTAGACAAGTTTCCTCCTCACCTCCCGACAACCCCCTAACGTCTGACATTTCTCTTTATGTGTAGATTTCTCCACCACCAGTGTTTAGACAAACCTCAATAAAATGACTCTTCAGGAGTTGGTGCATCAGGCTGCCTCTGTCTATTTAGATAGAACAGCTGTATGTTTTGATGAAGGCAACAACCAGGCTCCAGTGTGCTGTACCTACAAGGCTCTGTTGAGCGAGGCCTCAGAATTATCCGATTTTCTGCTAGCACACTGTGACTTTGGAGGACTTCGGGAAATTGGTCTCTATTGTCAACCTGGGATAAACTTACCCTCCTGGATTCTAGGGTAATATTTCTAGTATAAACTGATATTACTCTAAGCTAATTTTTTTTCCTTTTTTTTTTTTTTTTTGGTTTTTTTGAAATAGGGTTTCTCTGTGTAGCCCTGGCTGTCCTGGAACTTACTCTGTAGGCCAGGCTGGCCTCAAACTCAGAAATCCACCTGCCTCTGCCTCCCAAGTGCTAGGATTAAAGGCAGGTGCCACCACTGCCCAGGTAAAGCATTTTTTTTAAATTTATTTATTTATTATATGTAAGTACACTGTAGCTGTCTTCAGACATCCCAGAGGAGGGCATCAGATCTCATTATGGGTGGTTGTGAACCACCATGTGGTTGCTGGGATTTGAACTCAGGACCTTTTGAACAGCAGGCAGTGCTCTTAACCACTGAGCCATTTCTCCAGCCATGTAAAGCATTTTAAAATTGTTTTCAGGTAAAAAAACAAACAAACAAACCATTGAGCCATCACTTCAGTGCCTGTTAACTCTCTTAAAATGTTATCTTTCAGCCGGGCGGTGGTGGCACATGCCTTTAATCCCAGCACTTGGGAGGCAGAGGCAGGTGGATTTCTGAATTCGAGGCCAGCCTGGTCTACAGAGTAAGTTCTAGGACAGCCAGGGCTATACAGAGAAACCCTGTCTTGAAAAACAAAACCAAAAAAACCAACCAAACAAACAAACAAAAAAGTTATCTTTATGAATATTAAATGGTAAGAGCTCTTTCTTTCTTTCTTTCTTTCTTTTTTAAGATTTATTTATTTATTTTATGTGTATAAGTACACTGTAGCTCTACAGATGAGAATTGAACTCAGGACGGCCCTGCTCGCTCTAGCCCCGCTCACTCCTGTGCAATACATTGTAGCTGTCTTCAGATGCACCAGATCTCATTACTGGTGGTTGTGAGCCACCATGTGGTTTCTGGAATTTGAACTCAGGACCTTTGGAAGAGCAGTCAGTGCCCTTACCCGCTGAGCCATTTCTCCGCTCTTTCTTTTTTTCAATACTGAGTATTGAACCCGGGGCTTTGTACATGCTAAGCAAACTGTACAATTGAGCTGCATCCCCTTCCCAAGTTGGGATAAGAAGTGAAAATAGAATTTTACAATACCCTAGATAGTCATTGGGCACAAGATCAAATAACAACAACCAAGGCATGGCCCTAAACTTTGTGAATATCTAATGAACAAAGAAGTTTGTAGAGACATAGAGTGCTTATGGAAGAGTTGTACTCATTGTACTAACCTTATACTTGCCCTGCAGGATTCTTCAGGTCCCGGCAGCTTATGTGCCCATTGATCCAGACTCTCCACCATCATTATCAACTTACTTTATGAAAAAATGCGACCTAAAGTATGTTCTTGTTGAAAAACGGCAGGTTAATGTAAGTCTTGGTGTTTAAGTGCATGGGGGGTGGTATAGAGGGGGTAAAGACAGGCAGACTAACTGACTGTCTGACTTCAGTTTAAGAGGTCTTGCATCTGTCTTGACATCTGAATTCACTAACTCTGGCTTTGCTTCTCAGCCTCAGTGATGTCATTATTCTGGTTGAGTGTGTGTTGTGGGAGGTTCCCACACAATGTAAGATGGTTAGTACCATCACTGTCTTCTGCACATTAGATACCAGTAGCACCTTTTAGCTGTCCAAAATTTAGATGTCCAAAAATGCCCAGATCTTTCCTAGTGTTCCCTGGCTCCCTCCCCGGTGCGTTCTACATTGAGAACTGCCACTTTAGGATATGGAGGTGTCTTCTAGTCTTATGATAGGTCTGTATTTTTCCAACTCCTGCTTCCAAAAATTATTTCCTATGGTGGAAAGTGTCATAGTACTTGGAGAGTTTACTTTTGTATCAATTACAGTGGTCCACTATGTTAAAGAATTATAACTGAGCTCACATTTTGAAAAAGGAATCAGCTCTTAGACCACACATTAGTGCCAGGCGGTGGTGGCGCATGCCTTTAATCACAGCACTTGGGAGGCAGAGGCAGGCAGATTTCTGAGT
>NW_022196905.1:69767525-69773018 GCF_008632895.1 Mastomys coucha | reverse complement strand
GGCACTGCATTCACATAGTGCACATACAGATATGCAGGCACACAGATACACATAAAATAAAACAAATCTTTTTTTTTAACATTTCTTTTTTTTTTATTTTGTTTATTATATGTAAGTACACTGTAGCTGTCTTCAGATGCACCAGAAGAGGGTGTCAGATCTCATTTGGGTGGTTGCTGGGATTTGAACTCATGACCTTCTGAAGAGTAGTCAGTGCTCTTCCCCACCAAGCCATCTCGCCAGCCCCAATAAAATAAATCTTAACAAAAAAATTTTAAGTATCTGCCAACCAATGATGTATCTGAGAAACACTGCTTTAGAGACAGGAGTTGACACTGGGTGTTCAGCAAGAGATAGTCTATTTTGTATGATTATTAAATTACTTTTTGTTTAGAAAATACTGTCTACCTGATGAAGAGTATTATAGAAGTTGTTTTCAGTGTAGCTTTCTTTTCTCAGTTCATATTTGAGAAATAACCTAAATGCATTCATTGTAAGTGTTTGAGTACATGGACATATGAGCTGTGAAGCTGAATGAAAGCCTCCCTCGAAGCTCATCAATATTAAACTGTGGTCAATAGAAAGAAATTTGAAAGATTAATTTGGTTAAGATGTGTTTTTGAAGTGAATGGCAGTGTCTAGCTGGAGCCTTGCCCTTGTACTTCTGAAAGTGCTCGGTCCTTTGTTCCTACAAATAGAGTGAACTCAGAGGACAGTGCCATGCTTTCCCTTCTTGTTCTTTTCTTGTTTGTTTGTTTGTTGTTTTGGTTTTTGAGATAGGGTCTCACTATGTGGCTATCTTTATGTGGCTATTTTGGAACCGAATATGTAGACCCAGGTTGTCCTTGAGCTCACAGAGATCTGCCTGCCTCTCCTTCCCAACTGACAGGGTTAGATGCTTGTGCCACCACACCTGGTATGTTTCTTTTTCTTAAGTCTTGTTGGAAGTGTTATTAAAGATGGTTAGGTGTGAGAATTCATTGCCAATATCAGAATGTTTTGTGAAGGTACCTAGTAAGGGGTTGGTACACAAAGCCGCATAGCTAGTACCTTGCCTCTCATGGCCATGATTTCCATGATCTGTGAGCATTCTTGCTTCACTTAAGGAAGGAGCAATGAGCAGCCGTAGAGCATCTACTGTTCCCCGCAGTTATGTATATGAGTACACCATGGCTCTCTTCAGACGCACCAGAAGAGGACATAGGATCCCATTACAGGTGGTTCTGAGCCACCACGTGATTGCTGGGAATCGAACTTAAGACCTCTGGAAGAGCAGTCAGTGCTCTTACCCGCTGAGCCATCTCTCCAGCCCATTTCATCCCACTTCTGACACACAGATATGTATCACACTTGCAGCAAACATTATACGCTACCAAGTTTTGACCTTTTGTTATTTATGTTTATTTAATGTAAAACTCATTTGGAGAATAACAAACACTGCCTGTGAAGTCTCTGAGCCTTTGTGTGGAGTTAAGTTCCGCTTTCTCCACTAACATTTCAGTCATGGGCCATTATTCCTTTTACAGTGTTCCATTGTAAGAATGTGCTTTTCTATATGTCTGCTTTGAGGGTAAGCTTGAAAATAAGAACATTTAACTCCGAGTTAATAAATGAGGCGTGTCTCATTTCTGTCTTTGTCCCAGGATACAAGCTAGTATTCCCGTCCTCGGTTAAGCCACATTGATGAGTAATGGCTAGTTTACATTCTCTATAAAATAACTATCTTTAACATGTTAATTTTATTTGTTTGTTTTTTGAGATGGTGTTTCTCTTTGTGGAGCCCTGGCTGTCCTGGAATTCACTCTGTAGTCCAGGCTGGCCTCAAACTCAGAGGTCAGCCTGCACTGCCTCCCAAGAACTGGAATTAAAGGTGTGTACCACCATCGCCCCGTTTAACATGTTAATATTTGTAAATTTCTTCTTTTACAGAAATTCAAGTCTTCACATGAAACAGTTTTGAACTATGATACAGTTTCAGTGGAACATAAGGACCTGGTACTCTTCAGACTGCATTGGGAAAGTGGCGAGGTGAACTCAGTGCTTGGTGACAGAACAGATAAACATGAGGTAAAGGATAGAGAAGACAGAGTGAATGGTGAGAGCAGGATCCAGGAGAAGGAGCACATGGGCATGTGGCATGAGGGCTGCTTGGCTTACGTCCTCCATACCTCAGGGACCACAGGGACCCCGAAGATCGTCAGAGTGCCTCATGCATGCATACTACCTAATATCCAGCACTTCCGGTAAGTTCTGGCCTTGGAATCCTTGGAGTTTGTGTTTTCAGTTGGGTGTCATGGGATTGAGAGGCTAGAGGCAGAAAGATGACAAGTTTGATGCCAGTTTGTACTATGGAGAGAGATTCAAGAAAGCAAAACAAAATAAAAATCTTATATTTTAAAAAAAGAATACTTTTAAGTATCTGCTCTGTTATGAATCCTGATCTCAATGTATAATCCTAAGTAACGGACCAATTGGATCCAGGCAAATTACAGAATGAACAAATGATTGGACAGAAACCGTGAATGCGTGCATGCGTGCGTGCCTGCGTGCGTGCGTGCGTGTGCGTGTGCGTGTGCGTGTGTGTGTGTGTGTGTGTGTGTGTGTGTGTGTGTGTGTGCACGCGCGCGCGCGCGCATCACACAGGATGGATAAAGGCTCTACTTGTGAGCATTTTGCTTTTGGTACTGGATCTCAAAGAGTCGCCCAGGATGGCCTTGAACTTGCTCTGCAGCTAGGCTGGTCTTCAGCTTGTTATTCTGCTGCCATAGTCTTCCAGGTCACTGGGACTACAGGCCTGTACCACCAATTTCACTTTTTGATTTTTAATTATTAGTCTAAAAAGAAAAAGAAATATCTCCTTGGCAAAGGTACCAATTAAGTATGGGAGGAAGGAGTTTTTCTGTATGGCTCTGTCAGGATAGGAGCCTGAAAAGCCCAGTTGAGATTTCAACTTAGTCTGTTAGATGAGGAGGAGTCGCCAGCAGCTTTGCCTGCCATTAATTCCTGCTGTATGAGTTTCTTCTTGTGGAAATTCATTTTGTGAAGGAAGAAGCAGAGGACATGAGGCAGTATAGGTGTGGCCCTCGGAACAGTTGGTAGGAGGAGTCTGGGAAGATACATAACTTTATGTCATTAAAAAGAAATCTGTTGTTCTCTTCTTAAGACAGTTTCTCTGTGTAGCCCTGGCTGTTCTGGAACTCAGAGACTCATCACCTCTACCTCCCAGGGCTGGGAGGTAGAGGTGTGCACCACCACAGCCCAGTGAGATTTACACTTTGTTAAAAGCCTGTTGCACTTTGCTCTGGATAATTGGTAGGCCGAGGCAGAAGTGTGAGGCGCTCTGCAAGCACTATGGCTGGCAGAGTGTGGATCCAGGGGTGGTCAGAAGGAAACTGGGTTCAGTGTGCCTCAGTAGCTAGCGTTGGTTCATACTCTGAGAGTCTGACATGGCAGAGTGTATTTTAGGCATATTTAGGTACGCCGCTATTTGGGGGAAAGTTTCCTCTGATTATTAACTCAATCCTATGTGTACAGCAAAGCTTAAGACATGACTTCATGGAGACTCTTGTAAAGTACCTGTGACATCTTCTATAAAGATATGTTCTCTAGATTAGCTGGAAGGCAGGCTCAAGGTAAACAGTGCTTCCCATGGCTGTCTCAGGAAGGAGAGTCCTATAGATTGACTGAGATAAGCATAGGGTCTGACCATCTGGATAGTGCAGAGGTCACCGGGCTAGTAACCATATCTGTTCCCAGCCTTCTGCCTACCTGTGAATACAAGTATAACCATTTAAATTATCTAATATTTATACCAATAAAGACACAGAAGGTGTAAGCTGAGGTGGAAACCTGGTAGCTCACTGAGGTAACTTTATTTTCTTAACTATATAGAAAATATCAGGGGCTGGAGAGATGGCTCAGTGGTTCTTCCAGAGGTCCTGAGTTCAAATCCCACAACCACATAAATAAATCTTTAAAAAAAAAAAAAAAGAAAATATCTATTCACAAGCCTGATCTGACAACTAAACTGCTAGCTCCTTTTTTTTATAAATATTTATTTATTATATGTAAGTACACTGTAGCTGTCTTTAGACACCCCAGAAGAGGTTATCAGATCTCACTAAGGATGGTTGTGAGCCACCATATCGTTGTTGGGATTTGAAGGACCTTCTGAACAGCAGTCAGTGCTCTTAACCGCTGAGCCATCTCTCCAGCCCAACTGCTAGCTCTTTAGGAATCTCTTTCCATCTGTGTCATTCTACTGAGCTCTTCTACTTTTCTCTCAAGTGCCAAGAAACCCAAGAGGACTCTTAGCTCACTTTCCTAGAATACTGTTTTACCTGAAGGCCCAAAGAGAAAATCCCTATCTTACCTGGAGGTCCTTCCGTAAAAGGTCTTCCAAGCTAAGAGAGAGAGAGAGAGAGAGAGAGAGAGAGAGAGAGAGAGAGAGAGAGAGAGAGAGAGAGAGAGAGAGAGAGAGAGAGAGAGAGACAGAGAGAGAGAGACAGAGACACAGAGAGAGACAGAGAGAGACAGAGAGACAGAGACAAAGAGAGACAGAGAGAGAGACAGAGAGACAGAGAGAGACAGAGACAGAGAGAGGAGAGAGAGAGACAGAGACAGAGACAGAGAGAGACACAGAGAGAGACAGAGAGAGAGACAGAGAGAGAGCGGGAGCTCTAGCAAAGGTCCCGAAGTCTGTAACTCCTCTTCCACACCCTTGCCGGGCTGAACCATAGTCACCATGGTGTGGCTCCAAGCGAAATCACTAGGTGCTGAACCATTTCGTCTTCATGCGGGGGTAGCTCTGGACCTCCCAACTGACTTTGCCTGGGGTCATAGACCAAAGGCCACAAAACCTTTTCCAAGCAACTTGCCTTAAAATAGGCAGGAACTTTCCATTCTTTAAGCTTTCTTTTTTTTGTTTTTTAAGATTTATTTATTTATTATATGTAAGTACACTTTAGCTGTCTTCAGAAGAGGGCATCAGATCCCATTACAGATGGTTGTGAGCCACCATGTGGTTGCTGGGAATTAGAACTCAGGACCTCCAGAAGAGCAGTCAGTGCTCTTAACCACTGAGCCATCTCTCCAGCCCAAGCATTCTTATCTATGAAGGCTTTTAGAGGCACATCCAAACTGCATATCTCTTCAGGACACACCCAACTGCATCCGACAAATGCTATATCTATGTAGGCTTTTATATTTTGCTAACAATTAAGTTTTCTACATACAATAATCAAATATCCTATAATACACAAGTATATAAGCATGCTTCCTACACAGAGGGCCCCCAAGTTCAAGGTTCATAGTGAGACCCTGTCTAAAACAGAAGGAATGGAGGGAGGAAAGAAAGTTTGTAGACTGTGGACATCTAACCTGGAAACTAGACAGTATGTATGAAGAACAATTCCATTACAAATTGAAGTTTGGGCCATCCCTTATGTGAGGCACCATATTTAGATTTTTAAAGATCTTTAAAAAAAAAAAAAA
>NW_022196905.1:69764457-69767515 GCF_008632895.1 Mastomys coucha | reverse complement strand
ATCTCATTACGGATGGTTGTGAGCCACCATGTGGTTGTTGGGATTTGAACTCAGGACCTTCGGAAGAAGAGTCAGTGCTCTTAACCGCTGAGCCATCTCACCAGCCCCTTAAGCTTTTTAAAAAGATGATTTATTTGTTTTTATGTGCTTTATTGTTTATCTTCGTATATGTCTGTGATAGGGTATCAGATCCACTGGAACTGGAGTTGAGAGAGTTGCAAGCTGCCATGGGGGTGCTGGCAATTGAACCAGGGTCCTCCAGAAGAGCAGCGAGAGCTCTTATCCACTGAGCTATCTCTCCAGCCCTGATTTTTTTTTTTTTTTTTGGTTTTTTGAGACAGGGTTTCTCTCTATAGCCCTGGCTGTCCTGGAACTCACTTTGTAGACCAGGCTGGCCTCGAACTCAGAAATCCACCTGCCTCTGCCTCCCAAGTGCTGGGATTAAAGGCGTGCACCACCACCGCCCAGCTTAAAGATGTTTTTAACTTGAGAGTTTTCTTAGGGAATGATTTGTGTGTTCAGTTTAAAAGCAGTAGTGTAGACTAAACAAATCCATGCCCTGATATCCTAACTTAAACTCTCTTGCTGCTCTTTGTTCTCATGCAAGAGAAAATTCCAAATGATAGAAAAAGGAAAGACTGGGTCTGCAGTAAGATCAGTGAGCACGCCTGACTTGTATCTAAGCATTCAGGAGGGTTAAGACTTCCTGTCCAGCCTGGGATACATTGGAAGGCCTTGTCTCAAAACATACAAATGACAGGTGGAGCGGTGGCACAGGGGTTAAAGGTGCTTCCTGCAAGTTCATGCTGACTGAAGTTGGAATTCTAAGACCCATGTCACAAGCTGGGCATCCAAGACATGTCTATAACTCCAGCTCAGAGGAATCCCATGCCATTTTCTGTTCTCTCTCTCCCTTTTTCTCTCTGTCTCTCTCTGTCTCTCTCTCTCTCTGTGTCTCTCTGTCTCTCTCTCTCTCTTAAGAAATAAAAATGAAAAATCAATCCAATAGAAGAAAGTCTACTGAAAGGAAACCAGGATGTAAGAGTGGATTGTAAGAGGGACTGACTCACACACACAGTGTGACTGAGAAAGTAGAGAGGCCATAGGTAGGCATCGAGGAGACAATCAGCAGCAGGCTGCAACCCCAAAGACATCAGCACAGTGAGAACACAGTCAGCTGGGGGTGGAAATTAGCTGCAGATTCAGCAGCTGCTGCTGCAAAGTTTTAAAAAATATTTTATTTTAATTTGTTTTTTTTTTTAAAGACTTGTTTATTTATTGTATGTAAGTACACTGTAGCTGTCTTCAGACACTCCAGGAAAGGGAGTCAGATCCCACTACAGATGGTTGTGAGCCACCATGTGGTTGCTGGGACTTGAACTCAGGACCTTTGGAAGAGGAGTTGGTGCTCTTAACCACTGAGCCACCTCACCAGCCCGTTCTTTGTTTTTGTTTTTTTTCAAGACAGGGTTTATCTGTGTAGCTCTGGCTGTCCTGGAACTCACTCTGTAGACCAGGCTGGCCTAAACTCAAAAATCCGCCTCCCAGCCGGGCGGTGGTGGCGCACGCCTTTAATCCCAGCACTTGGGAGGCAGAGGCAGGAGGATTTCTGAGTTCGAGGCCAGCCTGGTCTACAGAGTGAGTTCCAGGACAGCCAAGGCTACACAGAGAAACCCTGTCTCGAAAAAAAAACCAAAAAAAAAAAAAAAAAATCTGCCTGCCTCTGCCTCCCAAGTGCTGGGATTAAAAGCATGTGCCACCACCACTCAGCTTTAATTTGTTTTTAATTATGTGTATATGTGTGTATCTACTTGTGAGTATGTTATGTGCACGCAGAGGCCAGAGACTTCAATTCCCTCTTGAGCTGGAGTTAGCTAGACTAAACCGCCTGACCTCTCAGTAGGTGCTGGGAGCAGCAGCTTGCTCTGGACCACTAAGCCATCTCTCCAGCCTTGTTTGGCTTTTTATTAAGGAAGAAATCCAGCCAGCTCAGGATTGATAAACTCAGCTGTTGCAGACTGGAATGTTCGACCAAATAACTGATAGAGAGTGATGTGCTTTACCAAATGGCAACTACCGACCTTCAACTCTCTAACTTCCTTCTAAAGAAAGCCCATATAAAACTGATGGTGCAAACCTGAAATCCTAGCTATTGGAAGGCTGAAACAGGAGGATTGCTCTGAGTTTGAGGAAAGTCTGGACAATATAGTGAGTACCAGGCCAGCCAGAGCTGCATAGTAAGACATTGTCTCTAAAAAAATGAAAGAAAAACCAGAATAAAATCAAACAAGAAACAAAATGAAAGCATAGTAGAAAGAGAATTCTGGGTGTTGTAGTTCCTTCTGTGTAATCTGACATATCAGAAAGTGGTCACAGATGATAAAACTTGTGGCAAAAATAAAAAAAAGGTATTATTTGTTTAGTTTTAAGTTGAGACAAGGTCTTATTATATAGCCATGGATGTCCTGGCTGGAACTCACTGTGTACACCAGGCTAGCCTCAAACCCACGGAGATCCGCCTGCCTCCCAAGTGCTGGGATTATAGTAGTCCACCACCATATCCAACTAAAAGGCTTTCAGCCCCACCTTTTAAAAGTAGTTTCCAGTAGCAACAGTGCCATTTTGGATAATATAAAGAATGAAGTCTGAATCATTAAAACTTTTCTTCTCCATGATGGCACTGCTGGTGCTGCCGCCGCCGCCTCCTCCTCCTCCTCCTCCTCCTCCTCATCATCATCCTCCTCCTCTTCCTCCTCCCCCTTTTTCTCCTACTCCTCTTCCTCCTTCTCCTCCTCTTCTTCCTCCTCTCTCCCTTCTTCTTTTACACTTATCTATTTTTTTTTTATTTTCATTTAATGTGTATGAGTACACTGTAGCTATACAGATGGCCGTGAGCCATCACGTGTGTGGCTGCTGGGAATTGAACTCAGGACCTCTGCCAGCCCTGCTCTCTCTGGCCCTATTGTCTCTGGCTCTGCTCGCTCCCGCGTAATACACTGTAGCTGTCTTCAGACACACCAGAAGAGGGAGTCAGATCTCATTATGGGTGGTTGTGAGC
>NW_022196905.1:69758319-69764400 GCF_008632895.1 Mastomys coucha | reverse complement strand
CTGGGATTTGAACTCAGGACCTTCGGAAGAGCAGTCAGTGCTCTTACCCGCTGAGCCATCTAGCCAGCCCTACACTTATCTATTCTTATTTCGTGTGTATGAATATTTTCCTTGCATATATGTCAATGTAACGTTGTGTCAGAAGAGGGTACGAATCCCCTGCAACAAGAATTTTAGATGGTGAGGAACTACCATGTGGACACTGGAAATAGAACTTGGGTCCTTTACAAGAGCAGGAGGTGTTCTTACCCATGAGCCATTGTCTCTCCAGTTCCTACTTAGGATTCTTTAGGGTCTGCACATACCCAAGCCTAGGCCTTCCTCATGACAACTGTGCTCTGTTTGCCTTTAGGTCACTTTTTGACATCACTCAAGAAGACATTTTGTTTCTGGCTTCTCCTCTGACCTTCGATCCGTCTGTTGTGGAGATATTTGTCTCTCTGTCCAGTGGAGCCTGCCTGCTTATCGTGCCAACTTCTGTCAAAGTGCTCCCATCAAAATTAGCTGACATTCTCTTTTCCCGCCACAGGGTGACCGTTTTACAGGTATACTTCAGTAGCAACGGAGATGTTTTCTTCTGCATTCTTCTAATGTTATGTGTTTTAGAGGGTCCTTTATATTCCTATAGTTCTTCCCAGTGCATTAGTGATAGTGAGTTAGCTTATCAAAGGCTACTGCCTTGTGATGGCACATGCTTATTTTAAAATGAAAGAGAAATCAGTTAATCATGTCTATAGTATTGCATGCTACAGGTACTACAGCATTTACTTGTAGTATAATAACCGGAGGACCTTGACTTTGACCTTAGATGGGCTGTTGGGGTGCCTGCTGTCATTACATTCAAGCATATTGTGTTTCCTACCAAAAGCTAGTATATTACCCTATTACAAATGGGCTAAGAACCAGATGTGTTAGCATCTGCCTATAATCTCAATACTTAGAAGGTGGAGGCTTCCAATAAGGAGCTTAAAACCGGCCTCTGCTACCTAGTGAGCTCAAAGATATCCTGAGCTACATAAAATCCTGTCTTTGAACAAACAAGAACAACAACAACAAAAAATTGGAACTGGAGAGGTGGCTTAGTGTGCAAGAGTGCTTTTTATGAAAGCACAGGGACATGAGTTTAAGTCCCCAGCATCAACATAAAAGTCAGGTCCACATAAACCTGAATCTCAGCATTGCAGGCTGAGGCAGGTGGATCCTGGAAGCTCACTTAGCTTAGCTTAGCTGCAATGGTCAGCTCCAGGTTCAGTGAGAGACCCTGTCTCAAAAGAAATAAAGTGGAGACATAGAGGACTTCACTGGATATCCTTTGGCCTCTGCATGTGCACGTGTACAGTAGCACACACCATACCTTTTCCACAATTTTAAAACACATTTTTTGTTCTTTGAGTATTTCATACATGTTTTGATTACATTCACCCTTTCCCCAGTCTTCACAGATCCACCCTTCCCTCCTTCCCTCCCTCCCTCCCTCCTCCCACCTCAGTTTGTGTCTTTTTTTTTTTTTTTTCCTCATCAAGGCCCAAATTTTCTTGGGTCTGTCGTCTTCCACTGGTACATGGTCGGCTTGCCAGGGCTAGCTACACCTTTTAAGAGAAAATTAATCCTCAGCTGTTGACAGTTGTCAACAATAGGAACATTTTGCCCAGTTCCCCTCTCCATGCTGGGACCTGGTCTGGCCTGGGTTTACAGAGACTTCTGAGACGATGTGTGTTGCCACACCCATTGCAAATTCATTTGCTGTTCCTGCAGAGGACCTGGGGTCCGTTTCTAGCACTCACATGGTGGCTCATAATTGTCTGTAACTCCAGTTCTAGAGAATCTGACACCATCTTTTTTTTTTTAGTTTTTTTTTCTGTTTATTTGTTTTTTTCGAGACAGGGTTTCTCTGTGTAGCCCCGCTGTCCTGGAGCTCGCTCTGCAGACCAGGCTTTAGGTTTGCCTCTCAGCATCCACACGGTGGCTCACAGCTCCAGATCCTGAGGCACCCACATACGAACATGGAAGCAGAAGACTCATATAGATAAAATAATCTAAATTTTTTAAAAGATACTACATCATACGTGATTAAAGATACTGAAGCTGATTGGGTGTACCCAACTCATGCCTTTAATTCTAGCAACTGAGGCAGATGCTGCAGGCGGGTCCATGTGAGTTCTAGGCCAGCCAAGACCAAGTAGTATGACCCTATCACAAAAAAAGCAAAAAGTAAAAAATACCAGGCCTGCTGCTGGAGAGCTGGCTCAGTGGCCAGGAGGATCGGAGTTCAGTTCTCAGCACTCACATGGGGTGGCTCCTGTAACTCGGGCCCTAGGGAATCTGACACTCTTTTGTGGCCTTAATAGGCACTTGCACTTATATGCACATACCCACACATAATCACACACATATACACATAATTAAAAAGTCTTAAAGAAGAAATGAAGAAAGCTCCGTGTGGTTGTGCATACTTTAAAATTCCAGCGCTCTGGCAGATCTGTGAAGAAACTCTGAATGGATTCACCAAAAAGATAAAGATGGGCCTTCCGCTACTTTGTCTTAAGGGCTGAAGGACGGGGAAGGGAAGAGGAGGAAGAGAAGAAAGTGGAAAAGAAGATAAAGGAGGAAGCAGAGGAGGAATTTCATATGAGATAGCACATGGATCTAGACAATCAGGAAGGGCAGCGGGAGGAAGATGGTAGGACTCCTGAGCATTTAGCAGTGTACACACTTGATGTAAAAGTCAACTGTACTTATATGTGTACATACATGTACATACTCATATGCATTTCTATATATGTGTATTTCTACTAAGGAAATGCCAAAAGTAAAACTAAAAACATATTTTGTTACAGTAGCATAAAAATGATAAAATAGGAATAAGTTTAAAGAGTAGCAAGACTCATCCACTAAAGACTCCATAACATTGATAGAAATTAAAGACCTACCTGTGTAAACAGGCAGCTCACATTTATGTAGAAGCCTCTACATTGTTAAGAGCGCAGTTCTTAATAAGTCAGTCTATAAATTATGTTACATGTACTGTTCTACCAAATTCTCAGTAAACATTGTAGAAATTCACAAATTGATCCTAGATTTATATGGAACTGGTGAAAATAGTCCTAATTTATTCAGTGGAAACTACTTGGTGATGAAAAGGAAATGAACTGCTTATTTGTACAATAACATGGATGCATTGTGAAATATTTACTCAGAGCTTTATAAATAGGACTTGCCAGTTGAAAATTATAGCCTTGGGGCTAGAGATGTCCCAGCGGTCGAGAGTCTTTCCTGCTCTCCCAAAGGGCAGGGCTCAGCTCCCAGCACCTGTGTCTAGTTGTTAGCAAATCCCTAGAACTTCAGTTCTAAGGCATGCGATGCTCTCTCCTGGTTTCTGCAGGCACACACACATACAAATATACCAAAAATAACAACAAATTTAAATTAAAAAACGAAAAACACAGCCTTAATGTCCACATGGGCTCCAAATGCAGAGTTTGAATTAATTAATATTGTATTTACTTAAAGAAGGGGGAAACTAAGTGATTTGAATGTGTTTCCAGGCTACGCCAACACTGCTGAGAAGATTTGGATCTGAGCTCATCAAGTCCACTGTTCTGTCAGCACATACATCTCTGAGAGTCCTAGCCCTCGGCGGGGAAGCCTTCCCCTCACTGAGCATCCTCAAAGGCTGGCGAGGCAAAGGCAACAGAACACAAATATTTAACATCTATGGTATCACAGAGGTATCCAGTTGGGCCACTTTTTACAAGATCCCAGAGGAGATTCTTAATTCTACTGTGAAGTAAGGGCTTTCGTTACACTCAGTAGAGGGGTTCCGGGGGAGAGGCTGTTCCTTTCTGAGACCTAGCATTAATGCTGGGTGGGTGGCTTTTGGCTGGGGATGGCAGTTGATCATGGCAGCTGTTGAAGTCATGTCCTCGCATGGGAAGCACACCCTTGCCTGGGAGCTGTGCTCCTAACCCTGCTAATGGGCTTGTCTAGTGTTTCAAGTTAAGAATTCAGATCTTTCCTGTAACTCATGGTGAGATCCTGGCAGATCCTCTTGGGACTGAATTGCTAACACATCCCTTTCTGCCAAACTTGTTCCTCATGCAGTCTGAATTGTACGGTAAACTGTCTTTATTTGCTATAGTGTGCTTTTAATACACTGGGGAGTCCTCTGCTCAAGTGTGACTCTTAAACTTGCTCTGGGCCGTGTTTTTGCAGACACGAATCCCCTGTGCAGCTGGGGTCTCCACTACTTGGAACGGTGGTTGAAGTCAGAGACAAAAATGGTTCTCCAGTTCTCGAAGGCACTGGCCAAGTATTTTTAGGTTGGCTTATATTTGTTGGTTAATTTTTTTCATAAAGAAAAATCAGCTTCATTTTTTTATTCGTTTTATGATTTTTTAAAATGTGGAATGTACTTTTCAGTGATAAGATTTAATCTTCTCCTTTTTTAAGATTTATTTATTTATTTATTTAATGTATATGAGTACACGGTAGCTGTACTGATGTTTGTGAGCCATCATGTGTTTGCTAGGAATTTGAATTCAGGACCTCTGCTTCCTCTGGTTGGCCCCGCTCACACCGGCCCTGCTCCCTCTTGACTAAAGATTTATTTATTATTATATCTAAGTACACTATAGCTGACTTCAGATGTACCAGAAGTGGGCATCAGATCTCATTACAGATGGCTGTGAGCCACTATGTGATTGCTGGGATTTGAACTCAGGAGCCTTGGAAGAGCAGTCAGTGCTCTTAACTGCTGAGCCATCTCTCCAGCCCAATGTCTTTTCATTTCTTCTCATTGTTTTTCAGTTTAGATATAAATGTAGATTTAACCTCCCACACCCATTCATGCTTATATCTACAGAGGTCTCTCTCTTTTTTAAATGACTCATTTATTTATTTTATGTATATGAATGCTCTATCTGCATGTATGCATGAATGCCAGAAGAGGGCATTAGCTCTCATTATAGATGGTTGTAAGCTGCCAAGTGATTGCTGGGAATTGAACTCTGGACCTCTGGAAGAGCAGCCAACATTCTTAATCACTGAGCCATCTCTCCAGCCCCAAGTTTTAGTCTTTTCATAATCTTGAAATATTTAAAGTTTACCTGAATTATTTTACATGCAGTTTCTGATAATTTAGAAAGTTAACGTGAAATGTTAGCATTTGTAGACAAGACTATATCTAGCAGCAGTATTCTAAAGATACATTTAAAATCATACATAGTTTTATAAATAAATTTATTTTTATCTCTTTACTAACTTCCTAAAGTTACTGTACCTAACTTTATCAGGTAGCATTTAAAAGTCACCTCATTCTAATACAAATAATCAAGGTTTGAGTCTTAGTTACTGAATTTTAGAGGTACTTTGATTTTGATATTGATAAATCAGTTTTCCATGGATTTTACGACATTGGACTTTGTCTTTGAAAGGTGGGAAGAACAGAATATGCTTTCTTGATGATGAAATGACAGTGCCCCCTGGCACTATGCGAGCCACCGGAGACTTTGTGACTGTGAAGGATGGAGAGATATTTTTCTTGGGAAGAAAGGACAGCCAGATCAAGCGCCATGGCAAACGTCTTAACATTGCACTTGTGCAACAGGTGAAGCCACTTACGTATCAAATCTTAATCTACTTTAATCAAATTAAATCTACAGTACGTAAGGCAGTAGAGGCAGCTGTCACCAAATTTCCATGCCAGATTTTCTATCAGCTTTGTCCAAAGCTTACATCTTCATATTTGTTTTGTTTTGTTTTGTTTTTTGTATTTTTTTTTTTTTTTGGTTGTTGTTTTTTCAAGACAGGGTTTCTCTATGTAGCCCTGTCTGTCCTGGAACTCACTCTGTAGATCAGACTGGCCTCAAACTCAGAAATCCACCTGCTGCCTCTGCCTCCCAAGTGCTGGGATTAAATGTGTGTGCCACCACTGCCCGGCATCTTCGTATTTGTAATTAATCACAGTAAAAGACATGGAGCTGGTGTGGTAATGCGTGCCTGTAAACATCACTCAGGAGGCTGAGGGTTTCGGGCTGAAGTCAACCTGAGCTATAACAGGAGCCTATGCAAAAAAAAAAAAAA
>NW_022196905.1:69734836-69758309 GCF_008632895.1 Mastomys coucha | reverse complement strand
AAAAAAAAAAAAAAGCATTGATAACAAAAACTGCAATAAAAGGCACGAGTAATTCATTGTATCTCTTATTTCCATCAAGAGGATGTTTTGCTTATTTTGTATTGAGACAGAGTCTCTCTATGTAGTCCAGGCTAGGCTGAAATTCCGAGTCTACCTGCCTTGGGATTCCTAATGTTAGGATTAAACACTAAGAATCCTGGGAACATTTTACAGGTATGAGTTCCCAAGGCAGGCTTGAGGTGGCCACTTTTAAAATAAATAGTGGGCTGGAGAGGCAGCTCTATGGTTAGCAGTGCTCACTGCTCTTTCAGAGGACTCGGGTTTGTTTTGTAGCACCCATATCAGACGGCTCCCACCTTGTGTAACTCCAGATCCTGATCCAGTACCCTCTGGCCTCCCTGGGCACCTCCTCTCACATGGTGCACACAGCTCACATGGCCACACATGCACACATAAGAATAAATAAAGTCACAACATAGATTTTGAGATCTAAGAAAAGACATTGGTTTATTTGCTTTAGAATGCACTATTTTTGAAAATGGTAACTTTCTGTTAGTAGGAGATACCAATACCAAGCAATTTTTTTTTTTAAAGATCCCAGGTATTTTCTGGAACTAAATTCAGCAGTCCTGAGTTTAGACAGCGAATTGCAGCCTTCAGGGGCTCGCTTCTAGATGTTCCCATGAGTAAATGGTGGTACTCTCTCTTACAGGTAGCTGAAGAACTTTACCACGTGGAGTCCTGTGCAGTTACATGGTATAATCAGGAAAAATTGATTCTCTTCATCGTACCCAAAGTTGATTTAGTAAAGGAATGCATCTTTAAGGAATTGCAGAAACACCTTCCAGCGCACGCCCTGCCTGATGATGTGCTGCTGATTGATACCCTTCCGTTGACATGCCATGGTAACGTGACAAAGCAGGTGTGCTGTGGTCAGTGCTGGAGAGCACTAGTGTTGCTCGTTAGTTAGTGGCCACAGAAGGACTATCATGAGTGATACTGGCATTAATTATGGTAGACCCTCTGTCAACTAGCTTGTCTAGCTAATTCCTGGGAGCTGATGGTCTTAATCTGATGTTGATTTACATATAGGCAATTTCTCCCCAGATTATTTTGCTTAGTATTAATTATGTATGCATTCCTGTGACAGTACCTGACAGAAAGAGCTTAAGGGAAGAGCAATTTGGGCTCACAGCTTCAGGGTGTGTCTGACCACCATGATGGGAAGGCTCAGTGAGCAGCTCAGATCGTGTGATGGTGGACCAGGAAACATAGATGGATGAAGAGAGGCTTTGTCAGGCTATCTCTTTGATTCTTGCTATGCCCCCAGCTCACATCCAGGAATGATCCTGATTCGTTCATCTTCTGAACATCCTTATACACACACCTAGGGGTATCCCTCAGCCTTTCAGGTAACTCTGGATCCAGTTAGGTTGGCCTTGAAGGTCAGCCATCACAGCTAGTCAGAGTTTGTATTTCTCAGAGATCACCAGAGAAACAGAACTGATGTTTAGATATGTGAAAATATTCCAGGGAACTGAGTGCTAGAGCTGTCATACTATGACTGCAAGCTAGGCAGGGCCTGAGAAAGCTGGGGCTGTAGTTTTGAGTGTTGAGACCTGAGAAGCAGTGGGCCCAGTGGTTGAAGTCCCATGAGCAGCCAGCTCCCCTCTTCTGCCTTTTGTTTCGTTCAAGCTTCCAAGGACTGGACTCATCACTAGCCAGTTTAGGAACACAGCATCCAGTACTGAGTCCAGTGACTGATGTGCTTATTATACCCTCCAGTATCATTTTAGATGCACACAGAAACAGTGTTTAATCAGTGTTAAGCAGTAGGCCAACCCCATGACCCAGTCAAGTTGACACATAAAATGAACCATCACAGTGGTAGAATTGAAATTCGGCCTAGTGCTACTTGGCAACAGGACCTCGATAGCTATTTCAGGGTAGCCTTGATTTCAGTTTGTAGCCCAGGCTACAAAACATGTCCTCTTAAATATCAGACACAGTGCCACATACCTGTAACCCCAACACTGTGGGGGCTGAGGTAGGATGATTACAAAGCTTGATGCTAGCTTGAGCTGCTTACGAAAACCTGCTTAATAAAAGAAAGTGTGGGGCCAGAGAGATGGCTCAGCTGGTAAAGTGGTTGCTGTGCATGCTTAGTGGGTTGATGACTTACACACACACACACACACACACACACACACACACACACACATTTTTAATGTATGTTTTATATATGTATATGCATGTACAGTGCCTTACCCACACTCACTTTACATGATTTTTTTGAAAAGTCTTTTTTTTTAAGACTTATTTATTATTATTATTTTTTTTTTATTTTAGATATTTTCTTTATTTACATGCGAATTTCTCCTTTCCCAGTTTCCCCTCCAAAAAACAAAAAAACAAACAAAAACAAACCCCTGTTGCCTCCCCCCTCCCCATGCCTGCCACCCTGCCCTCTCCCACTTTCTGGCCCTGGCATTCCCCTACACTGGGGCACAGAAACTTCACAAGACTTATTTATTATTATAAATGAGTATACTGTAGCTGTCTTCAGACCACGAGAAGAAAGTATCAGATTTCATCTTATAGGTGGTTGTGAGCCACCATGTGGTTGCTGGGATTTGAACTTACGACCTTTGGAAGAGTGGTCAGTGCCCTTGCCCACTAAGCCATCTCACCAGCCACACTTTCCATGATTTTTATTTAACTCATACTTTAAAATATAGCAATTGTTCAGTTACTTACTGTGGGTTTTTTTTTTTTTTTTTTTTTTTTTTTGAGACAGGGTTTCTCTGTGTAGCCCTGGCTGCCCTGGAACTCACTCTGTAGACTAGGCTGGCCTCGAACTCAGAAATCCACCTGCCTCTGCCTCCCAAGTGCTGAAAAGTGCTATGTTTTAAAAAATTTTAGATGTGTTTAGTTAGAATACAAAATAATGGAATCCATTATGACAGATTTGTTTTGTTTTTGTTTTTGTTTTTGTTTTCTGAGATTGGGTTTCTCTGTATAGCTTTGGCTGTCCTGGAACTTGCTCTGTAAACCAGGAGGGCCTCAAACTTGGAGATTCCCTGCCTTTGCCTCCCAAGTGCTGGGATTAAAGGTGTGCACCACCATCCCTCCTGTTAAACATTTTCTACAAGGTACATTTCATTCCTTGTGCCTCACTTGTATGCAGTGCTTCCCCCCTCCCCCACTCACTACCACATCTTAAGCTCTTTAACTTAGAGAAATGGCTTGCTTTCCTCTTACATGTTACTCACTACAGTCTTTGTGACTTCAGCCACAGACTGCTATCTGTTCTCCATGATTTCTGAGCTTTACAGTGAAGAGTGTGACCAACAAGCACAATGGCTCTGGGGCTACATGGATTCATTTGCTTATTTTATGGGGTGGAGTCACACCTAGGACCTTGTATATGTTCAACACAGACTCTACTATTTAGCTGCAAACCCAGCGGCCTGGTTAAAGTTCAAATGCTATTTTTAATGTTTGTTATTTCTCTTCATATTAAGGTAAAGTTGATGTTTCTGAGTTAAACAAGATATATATAGACCACATAAACTCACAGCCTAGGAATAAACTCCATGGAAAAGAGGAACTTTGGGCAAAATTACAGTATTTATGGAAGGTACAACTTTTTAACTGCAAATTCATTTCTGTAATTCATTCATTATAAGGAATTTTAATGTCCCTAGTAAGCCAGTAAAAATGTTTTAAGAATGTTATTGCTGAGCAAATGCCAGTTAGCATGCCTTCCTTAATCCAGTTTGTACATAATAAAGGTTAAAGTGTTTAATTAAGTGTCTTACAAAGAAATTCATTGAAAATGAGGGAATTTAAAGTAAGTAAGTGTCTACTTACTACATGGCTTCCCCCTGGGAGGGGCAATGTGGCACCTACTGCTCTTGCCACGCTAAAGCCATGCTCTGCTGAGTGGGCCTGCTGTTACACTGGGGTTCTGTTGTTAGTCTTGAGAAACTTGCAGTAGCTGCATGTTTCTGCTCAAGGCATTATTACAGTGTGTCTTAATAGGTAAGCAAACTTTCTTAGATAAGATACAGATTTTAGCTGGGCAGTGGTGGCACATATCTTTAATTCCAGCCTTCAGGAGACAGAGGCAGGCACATCACTGAGTTAGATGCCAACCTGGTCTACAGTGCTAGTTCCGGGACAGCCAGGGCTTCGAAGAGAAACCCTGTCTCAAAAAAACAAACAAAAAAAGGTTCTGTGAAGTGTGTGCTTTTGGTTAGTAGGTCATAGGAGCTAAGGGCTAAGTTCTTATCACTCCACTGTAAGGCTGTTTGGCTTACGGGAAGTAGATCAATGCTATTTCCATGTGGGGAGTGACAGCTGTGAAGGCTACTTGGTAAAGCAGATGTTTCTGTGAGTTTATCCCTTATTTTATGGATAGGAAACCTGCTCTAAGTGGAATTTATATTTAGCAATTACACAATGACCCTGTCATAGACTTGATAGTGCAGTGATGACCATTAGTCTAGAGAAAATCATTTTCAATTTAATTGTTAGCATTTTCCCCTGCTTTTTTAAATGATGCTATCTGTGTGATAGAACTGTGAGTTCTGTATCACTTGCTACACTGTAAAGTCTTTGGTTTGGCATTTACCGTTTCCTCCCCCTCTCTCCTCTGTAGTCTGTTCTGTGTCTCCCTGAGGATCCAGAGGATTCTTTGAAGGTTCCCGACGACTCCATCTTTTTAGATAGTGGTGGAGATTCCCTCAAGTCCGTATGGCTCCTCAATGAGATTGAGAAGCTTATGGGCACAGCTATACCTGGCCTTCTGGAAGTCATTCTCAGCAGTCCCATCTTAGACGTTTACAATCACATCGTTCAAGCCGCGTTTACACAGGAGGACCTGAAAGCCAACAGGAGTTACACCACAAAAAGGAAACTGAGTGCCGCTGATCCAGAGGGAGCCAGCAGGAAGCCTGCACATCTAGAGTCCACCTGGCCTTCAAACCATGGTGGCGAGATCAACTCCGTGATCGCTCTGAGCAGAGGGAGTCAGGCTTTGTCTCTGGGCACTGGGAGGCTTCTAACTGAGTTAGGCCTCTGCCCTCCAATCTCTCCTCTGGATTTAAATCCACAGACTAACACTCAAATATTAAAAATCATAAGTCCTCCAGCTCCTAATGAAAAGTTGGAAAAGCCACTGCTTTCTCAGCAGGAGAACCCTGTTGTAGGGCCTGAGACGATGGTACTGCATGAGAGGTGGCGGTCAGACACAGGCAAATGTGTAGACGCTTCCCCTCTGCTTGTGATAGCAGCTGTGGAGGAGAAGCCCTCTACAACCGTGTATATTGGCTCCCACTCGCACACGGTGAAGGCAGTCGACCTTTACTCTGGGCAGTTGAGGTGGGAACAGCTTTTGGGAGACCGAATTGAATCCTCTGCCTGTGTGTCTAAATGTGGGAACTTTATTGTAGTGGGTAAGTTTCGGAATCCGGGGTTCATAGAGTTAAACTGTGTGTGTGTGTGTGTGTGTGTTGTCATAGATCAGTGGTGAGTTAACTCTGTACTGCTAAGCAGCATGGCTTGGAGTTAGAGTCCCTGGATATAGACCTAGATCTGTATTGATAAACTCTATGACTTTGGCAGATTGTTAGACTTTTTCATGGATAAAATGGAACCGATAATAAAACACAATGCTGTAATACATTATGTTGAAACCTCCTGACCCACAGCAGTTCCCCTGGGTCAGGAATCTTGGAGACTGGCGGTCAAGAAGATCTCAAGCTTCTGTAGGCATCTAAGGCTTCACGGACTAGAAGATAGACTTCTAAGATGGCTCACTGTTAGCATGGGGGCTCGGATCTTAGGCTCGCTCTTAGCTCACTTTTTGCTGAGAATGTTCAGGTTTTGCCACATGAGCCTCTCTGTAGCTGTCTGAATGTTAGCATGACGTAGCATCTCTGAGGGAACTCAGAGAGGGTGATCTGCAAGAGAAAGCCATAGGAGCCACATCCCGCCTTTAAGACGTAGTCTCTAAAACTGGAGACTACCATTTTTGCTTAACATAAATCATCAAGTCCAGGCTATGCCCTGGGAAGAGAATTAGTCTCCACGTCTTGAAGATCATCTAATAATTTATGGTTGTATTTTAAACCATGACAACTATCAGAATTATGAGCAGGATTAAGTGAGCCATTAGTACACTGTAAGGCACAAACAAAGCTCTCAGTGAGTGATGGCAACACAGTATCATGGAAATTGAATCTTGGGTGAGAGCAGAGCCATGTAAAATGTAGGCAGTGAGAGTGTCCTAACTGCCTGCCCTCACATTCTGTCCAAATTACATCCATCCATTTGGATGTGCCTAAGTGTCTGTAGTGGCTTCATTTGTAGGTTGTTTTTGGTTTTTTTGTTTGTTTGTTTGTTTGATTTTTTTTTTTTTTTAACCATTTTTACTCAACTACAGTAAGGTCTGGGATCCCTGTTATCTTCTCATCCATGGCTACCACTTGGGAAAAGTAGTTCAGTGTAGTTGCTAAGAATACAGGTGCTTAGATTTATTAAATCTTGACACTGCCACATGGTAACTTTGAAAATTTGCCCTGCTGGTTAATCTGCTTCCTTGCTGTCATCCATAAGCGTGGACATAGTTGCGCTAAAATATTTGAAAAAGTAGGCTGGGGATGTGGCTCAGATGGCAGAATGCTTGCCCAGCACGCTCAGGGCTCAGTCCCCAGTACTGCATAAACGAGGTGGTGTGTGATGCACACCTGTAATCCCAGCAGCCAGGATGTGGGGCAGGAGGATCAGAAGGCCCATCCTCCCCTAATAGGATACCTGAGTCTAGTGTGGTCTAAAGACCCTGTCTCCAAAAGAAGCTCCCGCCAGGCGGTAGTGGTGCATGCCTTTAATCCTAGCACTTGGGAGGCAGAGGCAGGTGGATTTCTGAGTTTGAGGCCAGCCTGGTCTACAGAGTGAGTTCCAGGACAGCCAGGGCTACACAGAGAAACCCTGTCTCGAAAAAACAAAACAAAAACAAAACAAAACAAAAGAAGCCCCTATACATAGGAAATGCCTAGTGGACATTGGTTGTTACTGTTACAAACAATTCTGAGTGGATTTTTCTTCTTGTATTGTTACAATACCTGTCAAAGTGGAAGGAGAGTAACTTAATGCTCTGTGATGCTGGGGAATCTATCCATCAACAGCCGGGTGGATTTGAATCTAGTTCTGTCAATGTGGACGTGTATGTGAACTCCTGGAGTCAGAGGACAACTTGTAGGAGTTGGTTCCCTCATTCCCCAGTGTTGATCTTAAGATCAAAGTCAGGTTATCAGGCTTGGTGGCAGGGGCTCTTACTGACTCATCTTGCTGGTCTGTAGAACTTTTAAAAAGTAAGGGACTTCCAGTTACAGTAGTTAGTGTTCACGGTAACTCCAATTCAGGAGGTAAAGGCCCAGCGCTGGATTGAAGACATGCGCCAGCACACCAGCACTGAGTAAGGATTTTACACACACGACTATAGTTCAGTTTCTGCTTTATGTTTGCTGAAATCTCAAGCAGATGGGTGAACATAAATATATGTGAAGAGTGTGAATAGAAATTGTCATTACTTAAATATTTTATATCAATGTATCTCAGTCTCATCTTTTGTATTTTGTTTCTTTGTAGGCTGTTATAATGGATTAGTTTATGTTCTAAAAAGTAATAGTGGAGAAAAATATTGGACATTTACTACTGAAGATGCTGTCAAAAGCTCGCCAGCCGTGGATCCAACCACTGGACTCATTTACGTTGGATCTCATGACCAGCATGCGTATGCTTTAGACATTTATGTAAGAACTCACCTCATCAGTGTTTATCATAAACACAGAAGTGGAAGAATCCGCTGTATGCTCTGAGTCTGGGGGCAGGACTTAGCTATAAACCAAGCATGTCATTGTGTCTGGAGAGAAGTGATTAGTTAAATTTTAACATCTTTAGACATGTTTGGCTTCTTTTCAAATAATTTCTGCAATGTAAAACATTCAGAATGATCATAACAAAAAAATCAAAGATATCAGTAAGCTATTTTAAGGGCTCATTATATGAAAATAAAAACTACAAGAAATAGGCTAAGATAGTTTCTGAAATAACAGTGAATCTGCTGGGCGGTGGTGGCGCATGCCTTTAATCCCAGCACTTGGGAGGCAGAGGCAGGTGGATTTCTGAGTTTGAGGCCAGCCTGGTCTACAGAGTGAGTTCCAGGACAGCCAGGGCTACACAAAGAAACCCTGTCTCAAAAAAACAAAACAAAACAAACAAACAAACAAAAAAACCAAAAAAACCCCAAAAAAACCAAACAAACAAACAAAAAAAAAGAAATAACAGTGAATCAAAACTCACTCACTGGTATAAATAGGAATAAAAAGTAAATATGTTAGAAAGACCCAGATAGAAAACAAAAACAAGGGACATAAACACATAAGATCCCAGGAAGAAGCTGCTGAGGACCTAAGTGTCTCAGGCCTTTAGGCTTCAAAGCCATGAGAATGAGACTCTGAGATCCAGGAGCACATCCCCGTGCTACCATGCTTGACGGCCAGTGTCCATGAGAGAGATACCAACTGGGGAGACATTTGAGGGGCTTCGGATAAAGTTAAGTTGGTCCAGTGCTTGCCTGGGATGCACGAAGCCTTGCACTTGTTCCCTTGAACTACACACACTAACTGGCTTCCGTGTAATCCTAGTACTTAAGATGATCAGTAGTGCAAGATCATCCTTGGCTACATGCTGAGTTTGAGGTCAGCTTTGCTACATGCCTTAAAAAAGAAATTATTTTAAAAAGGTGATGAACACACACACAGTAAGTTTAATTAAGAAGCAGTGTGGATGAGTAATGTTCATGTCCTTTGACCAAAGAAATTTTTTTTCTCTGATTCTGTTCTGGCAAAATAATCAGAAGCAGAAAAATATATGCACAAAGTTGTTTATAAGATTGAGTAACAGCCGGGCAGTGTTGGCACACGCCTTTAATCCCAGCACTTGGGTGGCAGAGACAGGTGGATTTCTGAGTTTGAGGCCAGCCTGGTCTACAGAGTGAGTTCCAGGACAGCCACAGAGAAACCCTGTCTCAAAAAACAAACAAACAAACAGATTGAGTAACTAGTTTCTAACAGTTTTTAGATCAGGAAGAGACATCATTTTACTTTGAAAATAATGTATTAAAATTATTTTTAGGTCATTTTATAAAGTCAGTGGAAGAAACATACCAAGTTGTATATTCAGAATGAGGATATGCATACACACACACAGACACACACACACAGACACACACAGATGCACCAGCGCGTGTGCATGTTGCCTTTGTACTTACCTGGCGTGGTGGTGCATGCCCAAAACCCCCACACTGAGGCGGCAAAGGCAGGAGGATTCAGACTGAGTTAACAGGGAGGGCAGAGGAGAAGAGAGAAATCTGCATTCCCCTGGACTGTGACAACTGCCTCACGGTACAGCATGTGCGAGGCGCTGCGGTCAGTCCTAGCACCAGGAGGAGAAAAATAGAAAGTTGGACCTAGCCAAACCTCAGCTGTCTTGTATATGGCTTATTAACCAGAAGCACCACATAATTAATTTGGATTCTTATTTGCAGGAAAAGAAGTGTGTCTGGAAGCTAAAATGTGAAGGAGCTCTCTTTTCTTCTCCGTGTTTGAGCCTGAGTCCACACCATCTGTACTGTGCTACACTGGGGGGACTCTTACTGGCCATAAATCCTGTAGGTATAAAGTAACACGTGTTGGTTGTATTACCTATCTTTATTTTTGATTTTGATGTTTAAAAGGCTGAAAACTTTTCAGTTAAAAATAATACATATATTAATGAGCTAGAACTCACTCAAAATGATTGACATTTGGGAAAACAAGTAAATGGGAGTTTATGTTTTTACTCTTGTTTCTTCAGATATTTTTAACTGTTAAGAGTGATTTGTTTTTACATTTTTAAGTACTTTGTTTGTTTGTATGCATGTCTTTGTAACACGTGTCTGGTACTTGAGAGGTCAGAAGAGGCATGGGCTCCTCTGGAACTGGAGTTACACAGGTGGTTGCTGGCTGCTGTGTGGGTGTTGGGAGTCAAACCTGGGTCATCTACAAGAACGACATGTGTGCTTAAACCTTGGGTCCTCTCTCCAGACTCTGTTATGGCCCCATGCTGGCTGCGTCCCAGCTCTCCTCAGTAAGCACTGGCTTTGACAGTGCATGGGTGCCAGCTTCATCAAAGCACCAGTGTCACTGTCACTGTCACTCTGGCTTTGAAGAGTTTTCCTTTGTTGTAAGATGGCCGTGCTGCCAATCCCGACAACTTGAGTTCAGCTCTTCCCTGTGTGATGGAAGGTGAGACTCAGTTCACACACATTGTCCTCCAGCCTCCACGTGGGCCTCGTGGCACATACACACATACACAGTAAGTAAGTGAATGTCCATGATTAGTAACTTCCAGCACTGTCGACTGCTTTGGCCATGACAGGCTGCTGGAAGCATGGTCTGGAAGCACCCCTGTGGAAAGCCACTCTTCTCTTCCCCACGCTGCTACCAGCGCTACGTTTGCATCGGCTGTGTGGATGGCAGTTTGCTGTGCTTCACACACTCTGGAGAGCAGGTAGGAAGAGCTAGTTCTGTTCTGCGTGTAACCCCTCCCAACCCATCAGCTGTGGAGACTGAGCCCAGGGACTTGATCAGTGACTGGTCTGTTATTAAGCTGTATTCTCAGCCCTTGGTTGATTAAGCTTTCTCTGTGTGTTTGTGTGTGTGTGTGTAGATCTGAGCTTGATGTGTCTCCCTAATTCACTCTATCATATATATATATATATATATATATATATATATATATATATATATGTATGTATGTGTATATATATATATACATGCTCATATATATATACATACATATACACACATATATATGTCATCATATGTGTGTGTGTATGTGTGTGTATAATTTAAATTTTTTATTTCTTTTGATTCAGGGTCTTGCTAGCTGTCTTGGAACTCACTGTGTAGACCAGGCTGGCCTAGAACTGAGATCCGCCTGCCTTCGCCTCTTTAGTGTTTGTATTAAAGGCGTGTACCATTTGACAATGCATAGAAAATTTTTTTAATTTTTAAGATTTTATCTATTTATTTATTTATTTATTATATATAAGTACACTGTCACTGTCTTCAGACACACCAGAAGAGGGCATCAGATCCCATTACAGATGGTTGTGAGCCACCATGTGGTTGCTGGGAGTTGAACTCAGGGCCTCTGGAAGAGCAGTCAGTGCTCTTAACCTCTGAGCCACCTCTCCAGCCCCCAGATTTTTGTTTAAAGCTTTAAATTGTTACATGTAAGCTCTTTTCAGTATAGTTCCTTCTTGTTTTGCTTGGAAAACTTGAGTAAAACATGGGTTTTTTTCTTGTGGTGTTTGTTTTTCCTAGGTTTTATTTTCCTAGAGCTAGAATTGGAACCAAGTTCCACCCCTCTGTCCAAGATTGTTTTTGATAACATACACTGAAGACCTAATGCAGTTTTGAAGACCTAATGCAGTTTTTTCTTTAAACACAGTGTCTCTGAACATAACAGGATTTCAGAAGTATGCTCAAGGCTAATAATGATAATGTTCTGGTGTTCCTTATCCTGGTTTTTACCCCTGGAGCAGTCTAGCGTGAGAGCGCTACTTTCCGGAGATGGGCGCCATTTCCGGTGTATGAGTTACGAGTGGTCTCCGTCTCCCCTCTCCTGTCTGGATGAGGAGACCCTATCACACTCAAGTGTTGCCATCAGGTGAGTGAACGATTGTTGTTCCTCTTCTCCTTCACAGGTTTGGCACTTTTCGGCCGGAGGACCGATCTTCTCATCCCCCTGTATCTCAACATCAGAACAAATTATTTTTGGTTCCCACGATTGCTTTATCTACTGCTGTAGCGCGGACGGTCACCTCCAGTGGAAATTTGAGACTACAGCCAGGGTGTATGCAACGCCCTTTGCTTTCCGTCACCACCTCCATAGCACGGACGCACTGCTGGCAGCGGCATCCACTGACGGCAAACTGTGGGTCCTAGAGTCTCGGAGCGGAGAGCTGCGAGGTGTGTATGAACTCCCCGGGGAAGTCTTCTCTTCTCCTGTGGTCTGGGAATCAATGCTTGTTATTGGGTGCAGAAATAATTATATTTACTGTCTGGATTTATTGTGTGGTGATAAAAATAATCAAGTGTAGCCCTTATAAGTATACGCCAGTGAGATGGTCGGGAATGTCATTGTAAAGCTTATGGACGGTTTTATATTAAAGATTCTGTTTGGGTTAAGAAATTTGTCTGTGGTTATTTCGATAGAGAGCAGCCATGTTTTTTCCCTTTGGAAGCAGCAGGAGCTTCTAGGGTAAAGATAAAGCACGATGCATTAGTAGCACTTTCTGGTTTAAGATTTATTTATTACATATAGTTACACTGTCGAGCGCTGTCTTCAGACGCACCAGAAGAGGGCATCAGATCTCATTACAGATGGTTGTGAGCCACCATGTGGTTGCTGGAATTTGAACTCAGAACCTCCAGAAGAGCAATCAGTGCTCTTAACCTAGTGAGCAGTTTCTCTAGCCCCTTAGTAGCACTTTTAATTATGTGTGACGGTATGCTAGCTACTTTTCTGCCAACTTGGCATAAGCTAGAGTTATCTGAAAGGAAGTTACCTCAGCTAAGAAAGTGCCTCCGTAAGATTGAGTGTAGGAGCCCGGCAGTGGTGGCGAAAGCCTTTAATCTCAGCACTTGGGAGGCAGAGGCAGGCGGATTTCTGAGTTCGAGGCCAGCCTCGTCTACAGAATGAGTTCCAGGACAGCCAGGGTACACAGAGAAACTGTCTCGAAAAACCAAAAACCAAAAAAAAAACCCATCATTTTTCATGTATTCAAAGATTTATTTATTTTTATGTATATGAGTACACTGTAGCTGTACAGATGGTTGTGAGCCTTCATGTGGTTGTTGGGAACTGAATTTTAGGACCTCTGCTCACTTGCTCCAGTTGGCCCTGCTCTCTCTGGCCCAAAGATTTATTAATTATTATACATAAGTACACTTGTAGCTGTCTTCAGGAGCACCAGAGAGGGCGTCAGATCTCATTACGGGTAGTTGTGAGTCACCATATGGTTACTGGGATTTGAACTCAGGACCTTCAGAAGAGCAGTCATTGCTCTCAACCTGCTGTGCCATCTCAGCAGCCCCAGCTAAAGGTTTTTAAAGGTAGGATCTATTTATCAACTTAGGCTCCTTATTTTGATGGGGGTAGGGTGGTAGGAAACCAGGGCTTTGTTCATGCTAGGCAAGCGCTCTACCACTGAACTGGGTCCTTATGATTTTTTTTTTAAAGATTTATTTATTATTATAAATGAGTACACAGACGCACCAGAAGAGAGCACCAGATTTCTTTATGAGTGGTTGTGAGCCACCATGTAGTTGCTGGGATTTGAACTCATGACCTTTAAAAGAGCAGACAGTGCTCTTACCCACTGAGCCATCTCACCAGCCCCCACGTCCTTATGATTTTTTCTAAGCAAGCAAAAGTGCCTATGTTAATCGCACACTCAGTTTGACTTGATGTATGGTAACATAAGACATTCATCATTCCTTCTATGCAGCCCACGAAGACTTGAGTTTTTCAAGTTATTCTTGAAGGTCAGGTGCTCAGATGGGCCCAGGTGTAGCCCTGTCGTAGCTGGCCCTCAGCTGCACGGCTCACAAGACCTTGGTCAGCTGAGATTAATGCTGCTGCTGGTTCTACAACAAGAAGACTGCAAGATCATTTTATCCAAGGCTCAGATCTCTAGCTTCCAGTTTGGAATTGATATAATCATTTACTCTTATTCATATATTCTTTCTTCCACTGGGATTTTTGGGAAAAAAATAAAGTAGCATTAAAAACAACTTGAGGTTTTCTTGTTCACCCAGAACTCTGTAAATACAAGATTACTCATAGATGGCTGTTGAAATTAGTCAGAACTTCAGCTTAAAAAGAACATTCCATCAGTGCCAAAGATCTTGTCAGTATTTTATTGGAAGGTCTTATCCCTTAAATAATGGGCATTTTTATATTTTAAACTGTACTCAACCAAAATCTCAAAATATTAAAATCACACTAAGGAACTTTTATTAAGTATCTACTTAATTTTATTGTTGGTAAAAATATTGCAAGACACTCATAGCTAATGTTGCTGCTTTAAAATAAGCAAACTAAACATCACAAGAAGAGACAGTGGATACATACTATATATTTGTAGATAACCAGCTAAAATGAGAACTTAATGGTAATCGACCATATTTTATAAGAAACAATTGCACTTGAAACATTTTCAAAGTAAACAAAAAACTCTACTTCCATATGTAAGTCTATGAACAGACGTTAATCATCTATAACTCTGCCAGAAGTGTGTTTAAATTAAAAAAAGCTTGTATATTCATATATTTAATACAGCAGTCATTCATTTTTTTTAAAAAAAGGAAAAGAATTTTTTGTTTTCACAGAATTTCCCCGTAGTTTGTTGCTCAGAAGAGCACAACACAGAATTAAGCAGAATAACACTTGATTGGTATTTAGTGCAGGCTTGGAGTGATTTTAATGAAATGTTAAACATGTACTTGTTAGCAAGTATGACAACTGCCTTTTTCTCAGTAGAATCTTCCTTCCAAGATATTAGTGGGGCATCTTTAACTAAGCTGGTTCTCGAGCTGTGCATGGGCTTGTGGTACTAATGAATGCCTCTATTCTTCCTTCCTTCCTCTCTTTCTTTCTCTCTTTCCTTTCTTCCTTTTCTTTCTTTCTTTCTTTCTTTCTTTCTTTCTTTCTTTCTTTCTTTCTCTCCTTCTTTCTTTGTTTTAAGACAGGGTCTCCATTATGTAGCCTTGGCTGGCCTGGAGCTCATTATGTAGACCAGACTGGCCTTGAACACAGAGAGCCATTTTCTTCTGCCTCCCAAATGCTAGGATAAAAGGCATGTGCCACCATGCCAGCCCTATTATTTCTTAATCATCTTGTTTCTGTACCTGTTTCCTGCCCTGACTTTCCAAAGCTGGCAGGAAGGAAGAAGTCAATTTGGAAGAATCACTGCAGCACTATCATTCTGGGGCTTTGGGTGGAAAGATTCCCACTCAAAAGTGTTATAGCAGTGAGGAAATCATTACACTAACAATTGTCTACACATAAAAGTTAGGAATGAACACCAGTGTGGGAAACGTGCAGTGGAATATTAGTTGCTTACAATAACAGTAAAAAAAAAATTGATTCTTAACAGTCTGAAGGTCCAGTATATATCATACTAAATCCAATTTGCAATAGTACAGCCATCCACTTGACCACACACGCCAACTACTTCATGAAGCCGAGCTATTGTTTCTAAAGAGAAAAATGGTTACTATATGGCAAACAGCATCCCTGTCATCCTGTAGGGCAGACAGAATAACAGCACATTGCATATTGAGTCAGCACAGAGGAGGAGGAGTAATGGATGCTTTAAGACGTGTCAGTGTGGGAGGGGGAAGGGGGTAACCCCCCTGCACTGGGCAAAGAAGCCACACCGACATTTTAGAGTAAGAATCCACAAAAAGGAAAATAGGCCAACAGTGTGAAATGCAAAGCTCGTGCCAGCAGCGTGTGGGCATTTGCTGGTATGCCTAGTGTCATGTAAAGCAAACCTAGAGAAACAAATACATGTGGCTTTGAAACGGCCAAGTCCCTTCTTTGTACGCACATGTGTATGATAACAAGGCCACATAAAACTCTGAGATGCTTTTTTTTTAAAGGTATCAAGGTGAATGCTCTAAATTGTAAATGCTTTGGAACATTCTACTCTGAATTATTCAAGTACAGTAAAGAAAAAGAAATTCTCTGCTGGAAGTCCTTAGTACAAATAGGTTGCACATCTTGGCTTGTTCATTTTCTCTAAAGGCCAAGGGAAAACTTGAGAGCCATGGAATGCCAGCAACCTAAACTGTTGTACATACATGGCTGGTGGGGGTGACTTTTAAAAAAATTTTCTTGTCTCACTTTTGCATCTTTGGGTGGGCAAGCCTTGTCCTCACAGTGTGAAAAGCTCAACTACACCAGTCTACCCCAAGGTTCTTAACCTTTGGGTTATAACAGAACTCATCTGAAGAGTTTTCCCTAAAATGTATATCCTAAGCCCTCTGTTCCCAGAGCCTGGGGATGCAGCCTGGGCTGCAGGTGAGCCACCACACTATGTAGAGATGCTCAGAGACAAGTCTAACACAGAATTTCCTTTTTTCGCCAGGTTAAATACAAATGTTCCTTGGGAGCCAGCTAGGCCAAATGGGGCATGTGTCTTTAAAAGGGTACTGGTAAGATGGGGCACACCACGGATTGAGCGGAGGAAGAGTGTGAGTGGATTATGGTTTTTAGGGTGTGGGGGGATTCATGAAAACCAGACATAGGCACAGAGTTGGGAGCCAGCTTTTCCTTATTTTCCAGTTCCTGTATTCAGGAGAGTGACACCATGTGTAATGTACATGTGAACCTGTCACTGTTACATATGCAAACACAGTAGGGTCAATGTTTTGGATAGAAGAGAATCAACAACAACAAACAACAACAACAAAAAAAAACCAACTTACAAAGATTGGCAAAAGGACATGTTCTGAAATGGTGCATGGGTATGCATATGTGACGGCCATGGGTGGGCATGGTGGCTCTCCTGAGTAGCTCTCGCTTGCAGGTTTAGCTTCACGTGGTCCCTCAGACAAAACTGTTCTCTTGAGAACTAGGGGGAGCTCAAGGCACCAGGACCCAGGGTTGTGCAAATACACTCTTTACAATGAACACCACCAGTTCCATTTCTAAACATTATTTTAGAGCCTATAAAACATGCTTCTTTTCCCTAGCCTGGTGCTGTTACCTCATATAAAAAATAAATAAATAAAAAGGGCAAGAGAAGAGCCAACACCTGGCCACAGAAATGGGTAAGAGTCACTGGTTACTTAATAATTTGTGGACAGTCGCTCCAGGCCTTTGCTTTTCTTTTGGCCAAAGCCAGCCAGGCAGGTTCTGTGGACACGGGGGCAGCATCTGGGGTGGAGAACCTCTTGGTGACCTCTTTTACCAGTGGTGCTGGGGGCGCAGAGTCTGAGATCTCCACTGCATTGTTTCAAAGGAAAAGAGAACGAAGAGCCATGTAAACACAGAAAGGTTAGTTAACAGAATTATAGTTACTGTACATGAAGTGCTGTACACACACACACACACACACACACACACACATCCCAGAATGGCCAAATCTAGCCGTTATTCACAAAGTGATGTAAAAACATTTGAAAATCTACTCTTAGCATGTTAAGAATTCAGTAGGTTGGTAGCTATGGTCACTGTGTGACATAACAGATTTCTTGCACTTCTCTGAAATGTACCCATTAGCAAACGCCTCCCCAGTTCACTGCCCAGAACGATTCTGACTTTAGAAGGCATGAAATTTGAAGCCACACGTGACAGAGCCATGATGCCTTGGAACCGCTATGTCCCTGAACTCCTGAAATCCCTGCCTCCCTCCACATGAGCCCTAAGATGAACCCATGGAAACTGCCAGCTGTCATTAACTTGTAGTGTTGTCTAGTAAATCCTATGTCCCCTGTAACCTCTTTGTGAGACATCTCACACTGTAGACCAGGTAGGCCTCAAATTTACGGTAATCCTCCTGACTCGGCTTCCCAACGTTAAGAGTTGCAGGCTCTCATGCCTGACTATCCTGTTTTCTTTACTAGAGATCTTAGGCTTCTATGAGGAGGTTCTCTGCAAGAATTTCGGAGTGCTCATAACTTTAATGCCCAGGGACGTGGCCTGCATTCTTCTAGAACTCATGGGATACTAACTGAATGTGAAGACAAACACTTCGAAGCAAAGGATTACTTTATTAAGCTGGAGCTGTTGTAGGCGGGGGTGGGGTGGGGTGTGTGTCACCTTTGTACTTCCAACTGGGCACAGAAAAGAAAGAAACTCTCAGTCTCACGCTAATACTTAGAGCCCTTAGTGTAGGCGCTGGCGAGATGGCTCAGCGGGACTGCTCTTCCGAAGGTCCTGAGTTCAAATCCCAGCAACCACATGGTGGCTCACAACCATCCATAGAGAGAGATCTGACGCCCTCTTCTGGTGTGTCTGAAGACAGCGACAGTGTACCCACATACATGAAATAAATAAATAAACGTTAAAAAAAAAAACAATTAAGAAGAACCCTCAGTGTAAGAGCAAATGCAAGAATGTTTGAGGGCCGAGAGATTGGTGTTTTAAGGTAGTTCTGGTATATAAGCACTCCTGTTCCACCACTAAGCACTAAACCCCTTTTTAATACCTTCACGTTTCCAGACGTCGGGTAGCAGGGCACAGGCTTAGGCATCGCTAAGGTTTGAGCAAATCTCTCCAGTGTTCTCATGTAGGACCTTTAATTCTCTAGCGTTGGGGGTTGGACTGTTACTATGCATTCAAAAGCTAAATTCTGAACCCCAAGATCTTGTTGCCGTTCAGACAAGCTAATTCTCATGCACACCGGTCTTAGTTCCGTAAACCTTGATACAGTTTAAAGCTGATTGGCTAATAAAAGGCTAGCGCCTGTGATTGGGCAGTAGAGGAGAGGAAGGCGGGACTTGAGAATTGAGTGAAGGGTCTCAAAAGATTCCCTCTAGGAGAGGGAAGACAGGGAGAGGCGGCGGCCGTTTGGATCATGAGCGTGAGGCCAGAAGCGCACCCAGAGGACAGGCTGGCGGAGCAGCAGCAGCCAGGGCGAGATTCAAACAGCGTAAGGAGTTCAAGGGGCACAGGGTTTGGATAGAGGGGAGAAGAGCGTAGAGCCTGCCCAATCGAGGCTTACAGCTTGGAAATAAAACACCAGGTTTCTTCTGTGTCTCTTATATCGGCAAGCTAGAAAAAAGGATTCACTTACGCTCTAGTGCAGCGGCACCCAATTTTTCAGTATTGGGTGGAAGAAGCCTAGTGGTGTGTGCTTGGGTATCCGAGGCCTTCAAAAGCAGATTAATGGGTTTCTCACACTATCTCCTGCTTTTTCCCTCTCCTCGTGTACATGCTTGTCCATCCATTTCCTAACCCTGATGAAATAGCACAGGGCCGTCCCAGCTTGATCAATGACAGGTGTCTTTGGGCATTCTGTTAGCCCTCTGAAAATGGACCAAGACAGACGCGCTGTGCTCTTGGGGGGCCACCACAGCCGTACAGGGAAGCAGATGCCCTGTTAGTTCTTGGGAATATACGTATTCATCTTCCGAGTGATTTGGAGCCAGGTAATAGTTGGCAACCATTGGGCCATTTTATTTTATTTTAATTTTTGGTTTTTCGAGAGACAAGATTTCTCTGTATAGCCCTGGCTGTCCTGGAGCTCACTTTGTAGACCAGGCTGGCCTCGAACTCAGAAATCCGCCTGCCTCTGCCTCCCAAGTGCTGGGATTAAAGGCGTGAGCCACCACCGCCTGGCGGGCCATTTTATTTTATTTTATTTTTTACATCTTTCATGTGTTATAAGCAAAGAGAAGCAGCTGTTGCTAATTAGTGCCAAGGACACAGTGCAGACAACCTTCTCTGTGAAGTCAGGTGATAACCTTCTCTAGAGTCACATCAGTGGAAATGCCCGAGCATCTGGGCTGTGACACCAAGGCAGAGAAGTCACCAGGAAGTTGGGGGGTGGGGAGTGGGCAAGCTTCAACTTCCAACCTCCACACAGAGGCCCAGGTGGCAGCTTTCATACACTTACCTCGACCTTGTCATTTCTGATGATACACCCTGGGGTCTACTTCCAAACCCAGGCTTGCTCTGCCTCAGTTTTACCTAAACTTTACACCTTGCTTTGCCCAGTCCTGTTGTGTTCCTCTCTTCTTTCCTTCTTTTAAACGTTCCAGCTTTTTTTTTTCCTGTAGCATTCACACACACACACACACATGATGAATAGAATGATAAATAATAGATAGATGATAGATACACCAGATGACGGGCAATGAGGTACTAGTGATGACTCTTACTGTCCTGTTAAATGTTCAGAAACCCAGCAAACCAGTTGGTGTCACATTAGCCGCTTAGCCACAGTTGAAGCATTTACACCATGGACGATAAGATAATAAAGGCTACAGAGCGGAGATGCCTGTACCCCGTAAAGAGCTGACTGTTACTCTATGAGAGCTGAGTCCTGGCATTTGTGTTAGCAACAGAGTTTATTTCCTGGTCTGGAGAGAGCCTGTGCTCTGTGATGTCTGAGGTGTTGTGGCAGTCGCTACACGGTAGAGAATAAAGATGCTCTTGGGGGAAAACTGTAGGTACAGGCAAGCAGGGAAGGACCTACTCTCTACCTGTCACAGACGTGGGAAGAGTGTTGGACTTTTTCAGCTGTTCTCTGCGCTGGAGCCTGGACACTGCCGTTTCTGGCTTTTTCTCTTCAGGTGGAGCAGCAGGCTTGTGCAGGGAACCAGCTTTGCTTATCCGACTGCTTCCAGGCTGCAGGCTGACACTGACCTGCATTGGGAATGACAGGCAAAGCATGTTTTCCAATGCATGACCCCCCCACCCCTAACTGCCACCGAACACCCCAGGCCTCCCCCTTTTGAGGTCAGTTGCCTCAGTCTGTGGAACTTGTCACACAGATCTTACTGGAGGTGGTGTGGCACCTAACCTCTGCACCCCAGCGAGGCACTGGGCTTCACTTGTGAGCAGTGCATTCAAGACAGGCCTCCAATGAGAGAGTTCAGTGTTGTGTACCAAGGATGGAAAGTTACTTTCCAAGCCGATTATAACATTAGGTCATAGAACAAGGCTCTTGATACACTGTGTACACTGCACACAAGTCACTTCCTTATCTCCCATGTATAACAATTTCCCTTCTCCAAGATGGATATAGAAGATCCTTACGGGATGTCTGAAACCAAGGATAGAACTAAACCCTGACGGTTCTGTCTTGTTCTTACATTCAGATTTATACCACTTCAGCTTATGATGGTTTTTCTTACTAAGCCAAGAGCTTTCACCTGGGGAGGCGCTTTACAGCTTCCTGGCATGAGTTAATCTCCAGTGACACCAGTGTCACACCGTGGGACCATTCTTAAGGAAAATAAGATGGACACGAACACTGGGACCCTGTGACAGTGGATGTGATGACCAAAAGGGACATCAGGTGACTAACCAGTAGTTGGCACCTACAATTAAGATACACTGGACAAAGAGTCTTCATGCCCCATGGAGTAGGACACGAGGTTTCACCACGCCAAAATGGCAATTTATGTCTGTCAAGTGTTATTTGTTTTCTGGATTATGATTGACTTTCAGTCATTCAAACAAGAAAAGATGCAACCTCAGACAGGGAACAGGGCACTAGAGAAACCATTGTGTGTGAGCTGTTGCTGTAAATACATCTCAGATTCTGCCAAACCAGGTTCACCTAGAAGCATAATAAAACCAAATTAAGCTTTCTGCTGAAAACATGCTGGTCCTGATTTAGAGTTTGTCAATACATTTCCTTCCCTGCCCTTGGTGAACAGTACCTCCAGTGAGAATCTTAAAAATCAAGCCAGTGACTTAGAAGCGACATAAGCTTAGGGCAGCCGCACTACAGCGCAGTGAGCTACGCACAGTTTCTTTGGAGAGCTTTTCGGCTTGTTTGGCCTCCCGGGCTTGCTTCCTCTCCTCTCGAGTTGCTTGCTGCTCACGGAATCCCTTTTGCTTCTGTAGCGCCAATGTTATCCACAGTGGCTGAGCAGTTTCAACTTTCTCTGTCAACTTGGAGCCATCTAGAGAGTGCCTGCTCTGGAGCACGGGCTTCTCTGTGAAGGAAGATGACGACATTTGCTATGAGGAGCAGAGGACGTAGCTCTTCGTCTCATAAAGCCCGTGGTATAGGTACTAACAGGCTGATGCCCCAGGGACCCCACTGAGAGAGGAGGCAACATCCTTGACCAACAGGAAAGCAGGGGCATTTTTCTTCCCTAAAAGTGGTACTACTTTACAAATAAAATAAAATAAAATAAAATAAAATAGAAACTCCAGTGTGATTAAAAGCTCATGTTTACAGGACACCCAGATGATATGTGGTTCACTGCCTTGGTAAGGTTTGTGTTTAGCAATGGCACCCCAAAGGAGGAGGAGGGAGGACAAGGGAGGAGAAGGAAGAGGAGGAAGAAAGGGGACCCCAGATTATGTGAGAGGCTCCCTTAGAAGCAGGATGCAGGGCTTGGATCCAGCTATGAACAGCAGAGTCCACTCCAAGGGGGTCCATCCCAGTATCCGAAATGTATCTCTATCAGATCTTCAGTCTAGACCACAGAGAAGGTGCTGTTGTTATCTATGAATCAGATAGACAGAGTTCTGCCATTTCTATGCAAGACATCAAAGATGGCAAAGCCACCCATGCCAAAGACCTGACCAACATTCCCACGCTGTGATGGGGTAATTCAGACTCCACAGTGGTTTTTTTTTTTGTTTTTGTTTGTTTTTTTTGTTGTTGTTGTTGACATCTATCTCCTAAAAACAAACTGAAAATGAACACAAATTTGTTTTTAAAGGGAAAACAAGGCAGTTTGTAATTCCCGAGAACTGCACTCTGAGTAGAGAAGTCTGGGGTTAGGGGTCGTATTTCTCTAAGATTGATGTACCTATTGCTCTAATGAGGTGCCTTGGACCGGATTTTAAAGAGTAAATGTAAAGGTTTACTAGGTCTGGCTCACAGGATCAAAAGCAGGACATTAAAATTGGATTTCTGTTTGAGCCTCAGCCAAGAATTCTCCCAAGGCTTGTGAAAAAATGATCACCTAGTCACATATTCCAAAGTTGAGGACCACCTACTAGGGACTGGACCAGGAAACAGCCAGTCAGCCACCACTAAGACATGGGAAAGCTGAGGTGGCTGCTGAAGACTAGACGTCATCTGAATATCCCACTGTCCTTGCACCGTCTCTAGAAGACAGACTCCTTTGTGAGTCAGAGGTCTAAAAAACTGGCTGAATGCCTCAGAGAATGCGTTAGGACACTTCATCAGGGTGAAGAAAGTGTGAGTGTTTCAATTTGTCAACTTTTAAAGATTTATTTTATTTTGAATTGTGTGTGTGTGTGTGTGTGTGTGTGTGTACGCGTCTGTGTGCTTATGTGTGTTATATACATACATAAGTACAGGTGCCCACACAGGACAGAGGCATTGGATTCTCCTGGAGCTGGAATTATAAGAAGTTGTGAACTGCCCGACAAAGGTGCTTGCAACTGAACTCTGGTCTGTGTCAGAACACTTTGAGATCTTAAGCACTGAGCCATCTCTCCAGCCCCTAGTTATCTCATTTAAATCTATGAATAAGGATGAATATGCAGGCTGACATGGACATCTTCACTCAGCCCACATTACCAAAGGCTGTGTTTATCTAAGCTTAAAAAAAGTCTTTTTGTGGGGCTGGTGAGATGGCTCAGCGGGGAAGAGCACTGACTGCTCTTCGGAAGGTCATGAGTTCAAATC
>NW_022196905.1:69715700-69734731 GCF_008632895.1 Mastomys coucha | reverse complement strand
ATTCTGGTGCGTCTGAAGACAGCTACAGTGTATTTACATAAAATAAATAAATAAATCTTTAAAAAAAAACTTTTTGTTTTTTTTGGGGGGGGGTGTTTTTGTTGTTGTTGTTGTTTTATTTTGTTTTGAGATAGAGCCTCACCATATTGCTCTGCCTATTCTGAAGCTAACTATGTAGACAAGGCTAACCTTGAACTTGCACAGAGCTGCCTGCCTCTGTCTCCCAAGCGCAGGGATTAAAGGGGTTTGCCCACCATTAAGCCTGGCTTGAGTTAAGAATCTTGAGGAAGACTATGCACAGGAGGCCTGTGCAGGGTTAGAAGGGATGGTGGTTTTATTCTCACTGTTAGCATATTGAAAGATTCTATAATGAGGTAAATATTTGGAAGAACCTACTTACTTCCTTTTAACTACATGACTCTTTAGATGATAAATAAATAGTGTGAAAGTTAATTTACTGTTAATAATGAAACATCAAGCCGGGCGGCGGTGGTGCACACCTTTAATCCCAGTACTTGGGAGGCAGAGGCAGGTGGATTTCTGAGTTCGAGTCCAGCCTGGTCTACAGAGTGAGTTCCAGGACAGCCATGGCTATACAGAGAAGCCCTGTCTTAAAAATACAAAAAAAAAAAAAATCAGATCTGACAAGAAATTAACCAAATAAATAAAAAGGGACAACATGATTTGCAGAGCAGATAGACACTGTTCCTCCTGGACCTTGCTTAAGGTGTAGATAATATCCTGGAGGTTTTAGCTAATGATGGTTCTACATGTATATAATCAATGAGTAGTTACAGTCTATGCTTAACGATTTTTAATCTGATGAGGTTTTCAAATATGTTTGGTCAGCTCTGGCCTAGAGCAGTTGACTAGCAAAACTCCACTGAAGAGAGGCGACATTTATTTTTATTTGCTTGTTTGAGGCAGGGGCTCACTTGGAACTGAACTCTGGTCCCTCCCTGTAACAGCACTATGAGTTCTTCAGCACTGAGCCAGGGCTGGCTGGCCTGAACTGGCTATGTAGATCAAGCTTACCTTAAACTCACAGAGGCTAGTCTCCTTCTACTTCCCAAGTACTGGGATCAAAGGCATTTATGCTGAAGGAACTCAGCTTGAGTATGGCTAGCATGGCTCTACCAGGCCTTGCCAGTTTCTCCCATTCCCACCTGCCTTGCTAAAAACAGATTATATTTCTTTTCTGTAGATCAGGCTGGCCTCGAACTCAGAAATCCACCTGCCTCTGCCTCCCAAGTGCTGGGATTATAGACGTGCGCCACCACCGCCCGGCGACAGATTATATTTCTAAAGCTAGCCAGCCACCTTGGTCCATTCCCTTATTTGGCTACTCCTCCTCCTGAGGCTGACTACCAAGGTCCAGCTATTAAAGCATTGAAATCAAGCAATTAAAAGGGTATGTTAAAAAAAAGGGGGCATTAAAAGGCCCCTTTGGCTAACCTTATTAACATACCCAATTAAAATTAAACACCTTATCCTAACACGGGGTTTCCCCTTTACCTTTATAAATTGCCATTTATATAAACATCCCATGTTCCATACCTATCTCCTCTCTATCCAGAGACAGTCCTTTGTCCTCTGAGACAAATATCTCTGCCCCTTCTCCCTTGTCTTCTGTCCCCTGTCCTTCTCTCTTATTCCTCACCCTCTTCCCTTTGGGGCAAATCATTTTTCTCTATGCTAAGAACTTAGTCTTAGGGGTCCTGAGCCGCTATGCCCAGCCTATTTAATTTGGGGTCTGACAATCCCAAATCCAAACACCAGGAAAGAAGACAGGTGGTAATAGTTTTGGAGAGAAAACTAAGGCACCTCCAAGAGAAACAAGCTTTCTCTTCACGGAGAAGAGAAGAGGCTCACAGCGAATCAGGCTGAGAGGGACTTTGCAGACACAAGAGCTAACATCCAAATGAGAAAACGAGCTCACCCTTCAAACAGCAGTCACCACAGGCAAGAATTTACAGGCTACTATCAACATCTCATGCCCATCCAGGAAAGCAAGTGGGGCAGATTAGATTTGGAGAGGACTGCTTTTTGGGGATGCACCACCATCTTTCAGTAGGTTCACCAAAATGGCAAGCAAGGGAAGAAAGGAGAAGCACCCTATCTATATATGTTCTCTGGGCCAGTTAGAAAACAAGGAGTTGTTCTTCTGGCCTCATAAGATGGATGATACATTAGACATTAAAGGGACAGATACTGTTAAAAAGGCACGCCTCATAAATGTTATCATCGTGAAACTAGAAGAGTCTACTCTATTACTTGACATGCTGTTGGCACTGTTGTAAACAAGAAAATTAAAGGCAAGATTTTTTGGTTTCTTATTTCAAGACATGGTTTCTCTGTGTAGCCGTGGCTGTCCTGGAACTCACTCTGTAGACCAGGCTGGCCTCGAACTCAAAGATCCACCTGTCTCTGCCTCCCAAGTGCTGGAATTAAAGGTGTGTGCCACCAGCTCCTTGCAAGGGCAAGATTCTTGTCAAGAGAATGAATTTGCATGTTGGGTATGTTAAACATCCTAAGACTAGAGATGGCTTCCTGAAATGGATGAAGGAAAACAATGTGGAAAAGAAAGGCGCTAAAGAGAAAGGTACCTGGATTCATTTGGAGTGCCAGCCTGCCACAGCCCGAGAAGCACACTTTGTCAGAACTAAAGAATGATCTTGGGCTGCTGGAGCCCATTGTTATGAAGGCATGGCTGACTGGCTGATCAGATGAGAACAACAACAAATGGCTAAAAAGTAAAAATAAAAATGAAAAGGACGTTTTGAGACCCTGCCATGCCATACCTAAGTTACTCCATATTATTACTCCAGTTGCTCTCAGTCTGTGGTTTGCCCTAGGTGACTCCATTTTGGGCTCCATTTTGAGTGCAAATGCAGAAGTAGGATGGTTCTGCATCTCATGCATTTACACATCCCTGGTCCAGCACTACCCATGAGGCAGACTGATACCCTCTTTCCTAGAAGCAAAAGAAACCACCTGGAAACTGATCACCAGTAGACTAGGAACATATGGGCACTATTAAAATCATCTTAGAAAGACTAAGCCTGAGGATTTATAGAACAGACCACATGGAAGAAGGTCCAGCCTGCTCACCTGTACCCCATAAAGACACCGAAGCCTCTCCATGGCTCTGTGGTCTTGGTCCTGCAGCTGGACTCAACCCTAAGATCTGAGGCCTCATTAACTGAAACCCTGCTCCCCTAGCAGTAGTCCTGTGTGTGTGTCGGGGGGTGGTGGTGGTGGTATTCATGAAGGCCAGAAGAGGGTGATGGATCCCCTGGAACTGTAGTTATGAAGAGATATGAGGTACCATGCTGGGAATCAGACCTTGGTCCTCTGTAAGAGCAACAAGTGCTCTTAACCACAGAGTCCTCTCTTCAGTGCCCCCTACTGGCATAATTACTATTGTCTTCTTTCTTTTCTTTTTAAAAGATTTATTTATTTATTTATTATATATATAAGTACATTGTAGCTGCATTCAGACACACCAGAAGAGGGCATCAGATCTCATTACAGATGGCTGTGAGCCACCATGTGGTTGCTGGGATTAGAACTCATGACCTCTGTGGAAGTGCTCTTAACCGCTGAGCCATTTCTCCAGCCCAAAACTGTGATTTTTTTTAAAAAAAGATGTATTTATTTTATGTATGTGTCGCTCTCTTCAGACACACCAGAAGAGGGCAGCAGATCCCATTAGCCACCATGTGGTTGCTGGGAATTGAACTAAGAACGTCTGGAAGAACAGTCTGGTTACTCCGTCTAAGTCTGTGTTAGCTCTCTGCTTCCAGTAAGTCCTCTCTGGATTCCTGGAACCATGTTGAGGATTAACATTTTATAGATACTCCACAGCAGGGGTACATGCATGAGCACGTGTGCATGCACGAGTGTGCATGCATTTACTTTATAAAGTGTAATGATATAAGGCTTAACATCAATAATTAAGATTGGAATAAGAGAACTTGGTTTGCCAGTGGGCAACCATCAAGGAAAATAGAGGCAACATGGCAATGGCTGGCAATAACACTGATGTAGCTTGTGACTATTTGATCAGTTCTGACATTGCAAAGAGCTGTAACCATGCCCACCTATGATTTCTGGCATAGCACACTCGAGCACACACACACGGCACGCCTGTACCCGGGGGCGGGGGGCGGGCTTTCGTGAAGGTGAGACAAGTAACCACACTAACACTTCTCAGGGAAGCAAAACCCACCCCACACCCAAACCCTTGAAAGGAGAAACTTCCCGGCCACCATCCGAACTTGGTTTCTGGGAAGATTAAGTGAGCATTCTTTAAAAGGCATGGAAGCCAATTTAGCTGCTTCACATGCTTAGTATGAAGAAAGAGGCAGCCAGCTCTGACGTTTATGTATGGGAAGTCTACAGTATGGGGGTCGGGGTGAGAAGAGGATGTTAAGCCGTGTTTTATCTATAGCACAGCGGAGCTTGGAACTCTACCTTCCTGCCGATGCTACCCAGACTGAAGGGCAGACACTGGTCTAGAAAATTCTACTTTTGATCCTATCTACAGACTTGTTCAAAATGGTTAATGATATCTGCGTTTAACTGGGACCACATTCTAATTCAAATAATGTGTAAAATGTAAAGGGACTGATTTGGGACAAACCTGTTCCTAATTAAGGTGTTCCCAGAGCCAGTTCCCCGGGGGCTCCCCTCTCAATTCCTTCCCCACCAAATGAAGCCACATTCAATCTCCAGCCACACACCTTTTCTACCTGTTTCAGGAGTTAGGGAAGGTCTCTCTTGCTGGCTGCCTGGTAGAGGCGGGGAAGCGGGCTTCTTTTCTGGCACATCTTTCTCATCCCTCTTCTGCCCCTTCGGCTCCTCCAGCAGTGATGTTGAGGGTAGCTGGTTATCACCGCTCTCCTGGTGGTTCTCCTTGGCAGTCTCACTGGGCTCGGAGTCGAGCTTCCCAGCTCGCCTAGCAAGCAGCTCTACTAAGTGGGGTCTGCTCAGTTTGGAGAGCGGGGATGAAGGTGGGGTCTGGCTGGCAGGCTTGGGAGCTAGGGCCGGCTTCTGCATGGATGACATTTTGCTTGAGGCCTTGTCTTGCTCTGGAGTTGGGGTCTTGCCACTGGCCGGTGGTATCCCAGACTGGGCCACAGCAGCACAGTGACCGCTAGAATGGCTTTCAGCAGAGTCCTTTCGAGGGGCTAGGGCTGGCTTTCTCTCCTGGGGAAGGGGTGGGCCATGTTTGAGGAACGTGGCTTCAGGCTCTCTCTCTCCAGGGGCGCTCCCTGTGGCGGGGGTGGCCCCATCCACACTGTCTCCTGTGCTGCTGTGCCTCTTTTTCTTCTTCTGTTCGGCTTGTTGGTCACAGTGGAAGCGCAAGGAGTAGTTGGTCCTTCTCAGTTTTATTCCAAAGGGCAAGGCCTTTTCCTCACCTCCCGGCATCGCAGGGTCTGCGTTTCCTACGTCACTCGTGGTCTCGCTGTCCACGGTGGTCACGGACTCCGTGCGGGACGCAGCCTTCTGCGGAGAAGGCAGGCCTGGAACGAGGAAAGATGGAAGGTCTTTGGCAAATTTGCATCCGTCAGTGGTGTCTGGTGGGTCCTGGCTTACCTCGGGCTGAGTCGCTGCGGGCGATGGCGGAGGCTGGGGTGCCACCTCTTCGCTGGGAGCTACCCCCGGCTTTTTCCTTCCACTGTCCCCGTCCAGGCTCTGTTTGAAGGTCTCGACGGCGCTGTCCGAGAACTTCTGCCAGGCAGGCATAATGGAGAACTTGGCATTGACTGGCGGCGTCCTGCGTACGTTCCCTCGGGAATCGCACCGCGCTCGGGGTGCTGCTGGCTCCTCCCCGGCTCTGGCCGGCTCTCTGTCGCCCCGCGGGTCACCCTCCGAGTTCTTCAGGATTCTGGATCGAATGGAAGCCCACTCGGCTAGCGCAGCCACATTGCTCGGTGACTCTGGGGCAGGCCTGGACTTCCCGCCGCCGGCCCTGGGCTCCACCGCGGAGACGTCCACCGGCCGCTTTTCTTCTGACAGCCCCAGGAGGGACTTGCATGCCGTGTCCTTGATCTGGCTCAGGTTGACCGCTGGGCCGCAGAGCTGCGCTCCGGTGACCAGGATGGCCGTGTGTGGGATGCTCAGCGCCGAGGGCAGGGCGTGCGAGGCCGCAGCAGCACCCCCGGGCGCGGGCGGCTCCTGGGTCGCTGGGGCCAGGCTCGTGTCCTTGGCGGGTGTCACCGGGCTCAAGTTAACTTTGGGGAAGAGAATCTGCCTACTCCCGGAGGATACCTGGAACGTGTAGGGCCGGGGCATGGTCTGCCGCTCGTCCACCTCCTGCCACCGGAGCTCCTCCACCTTTCGGTCGAGGTCTGCCGCCGCAGCTTCCTTCTCCTCTGGGGCCGGTGGTCCTTCCATCTGTCTCTCTTGCGGCTGAGGACTGTCTGTCTGAGCGGCTTCTTTTCCTTCCGCGTCTACACCACCGCAGTGCGCGCCCAAGTCTCCGCTCTGTTCTGCCTGTTCGCTGGCCGGCTCTGCCTCTCTTCCTGTCTTCTCTGCGATCTCTCTCTGCCCTGTGGATCCCAGGTCTTCTTGTTCTCCTGGCTTCTCGAGGTCTCGCTGCAGTGGGCTTTGCTGGTCGGCGTCGACCCTTAGCCAAGGCTGGCTCTCCCCGTCTGGATTCTGCGGGCCTTCCTCCACCAGCGGCTCTGGTGCCTCCTTTCCGCGATCTTTCAGCTCTTCTACGCGCTTGGCCTCCTCTTCCTCCTCCTCCTCCTTCTCCTCCTCCTCCTCCTCCTTCTGCAGCATCCTCTCGGCTTCCTCCTCCTGAGCGCGCTGCCTCAGTTCCTCCTCTTGGCTTTCAGCCTCCAGCTGCCTTAGTTCCTCTTCTTGTCTCTGGGCTTCGCGCTGCCTCAGTTTCTCCTGCCTTTCAGCCTCCTCCTCGCGCCGCCTTAGTTCCTCCTCTTGCCTTTTAGCTTCCGGCTGCCTCAGTTCCTCCTCTTGCCTCTCCTCGGCCTCGCGCTGTCTCGGTTCTTCCTCTTGCCTCGGTTCTTCCTCTTGCCTCTCGGCCTCGCGCAGCCTCAGTTTCTCCGCCTGCCTCTCGGCCTCTTCCTGCTCACTCCTGCGCTCTCCTGCCTCCAGGCGGGAGGGGTCGTCGGCTTCCCCCTTCTCTTGCTCTGCACAGCGCTGTTCCTCTGGACCAGACGGCCGCCCTTCCTCTGGGGGCGCCTTCCCTGCCTGCAGATGCAGGTCCACTTCCTCTCCTTCCTCCCCGGCCTCCTCCTCCTCCTCCAGCAGCTCCTGTCTGAGGCTCTCCTCCCAAAGTCTCCTCTCCAGCGCCTGCCGCCTCTGCTCTTCCTGGCGCCTCTTCTCAGCGGCCTCGGCCTTTTGCCGTTTGCACTTGGCTTCCAATTCCCGCCAATACTCTTCATGCAGTCTTTTCTCTTCGTGGGATTCCAAAGGTTCTGGTTCCTCTCCGTGCCAGATATGCTTGTCTTCTCCTAGCTGCCCGTTCTGGTCCAGGGAGGACTGACTCTCAAAGCTGCCTGGTTCATTCTGTCTGTCCTGATGTGGGGAAGGGAAGCATGATTATTCGCCTTTGCCTACACTGTTCTAACATCCCAGCCACAGCGCTGGCGATCCATCCTCTTAACCCAGAGAGGGCAGGCGTGCCTGAGGATAGACACAGCAGTCCTTGCAGTGGCTCATGGTTCAGGATGTTTAAGCCTCCATGTCAACCTGACTGGACTTAGAGTCACCATGGAGATGTTGGTCACCTTTGGGTGTTTCCAGAACAGCTTAACTGAGGTAGGGAAGACCCAGATTAAATGTGGGTGGTTGGAGTCTTGGCAGGGGAATGAGGGAGAAGGCAAGTTGAGCGCTATCCTTTCTCTGTTTCCCTGACTGTGCACACAATGGGACTGCTGCCTCGCCCTCTTGCTGCTATGACTTCGGGGACACAATCGACTGTATGCCCAAACCATTAGGCAAAATAAACCCTTCCCTGAGTTGCTTTTGTCAGACATTTGTCACAGCAATGACAGTAATAACTAACATATCCCCTTTATCAAAGGTTTTATTCTCACCATTATTAAACAATAACCCAGCATTAGGAAGATGGGGGGGGGATTTGGATTTCATTATTGTCCCCTGAAGCTTGTGGCTTTACCCCAGCTAGGCAGAGCTGGCCTGCTTTTATTTGCCACTTCCCACTCCCAGGCATCTGTAACCTCCCTACAGGCAACAGCCTGAGGGTCCTCCTCCTCTTGCCATGGAGGGTAAGTGGACTGGACGCTCAAGTCCCTGATTGGGAAAGAACTAGATCGGACTACATATGGCTCTCTCTCTACTGCCACACCACAGGCAAGTAGCATTAGGGCCCGGCCAGCAAGGGCACCTGCCTCACCTGCTAAGACACTCTACATACCTGAGCAAGCCACCTGTGCTTCCTTGACACCCTCTGGTTTTTTGGCTTCACAGAGAGTTTGTGCTTGGCAGCACTGTTGTCCAGACGAGCAATGGCCAGGGGGATGGCATCGAGGTTGACACTTTCAATGGTGCCGGCAGAAGACAAGTGCCTTTTTGGCCGAGAGGGTTTAACTGGAGCAACCTACAGCACAGATAAAGATATAAAACATCAGCATGGATCAGAATACAACCCAGAGGGAAGCCAACAAAGGCGGTGCACACTGGGCTCTGTCTGCCCAGCTTAGCCCGAGGAATTTTTTTTTTAAAAATGAGTCAAATTCAGCCCACAATACAAAATTTTTGAAAAACCACATCCAGTTCCTGAGTAGTTTCTGAGGTAGGAGGAAGTCGGGGGAGTTTCTTTTGCTTGCCGAGGATAAAAGGACACAGAAGCAGGCCAGAGAAACAGGAGAGGGCACTGCACCTACGGACATGGGGACACCTCTAACAAGCCTCAGTAGGGCATTTAAAAAGAGCAGGGGATAAAGCAGGGAGGAGGCAGAAATGGGAGAGCCTGGGGGGAAGAGAATGGGAGGAATGGGGGATGGGCATGACCAAGACACAGATATGTGTATGAAACGGTCAGAGAATATGAATATTGTTGAAAGTTTAAACATGTTTTGACGCCAGGTGGTGGTGGCACATGCCTTTAATCCCAGCACCTGGGAGGCAGAGGTTGGCAGATTTCTGAGTTTGAGGCCAGCCTGGTCTACAGAGTGAGTTCTAGGACACCCAGGGCTACATAGAGAAACCCTATCTCGAAAAACAAACAAACAAACAAAAAAATGTTTTGACATGTTCACTCAAAACTCACAAAAATCTAATGAAGTGCTCTGGTGAAAAAAATCACCAAGTGGCAAAAACATGACCCAGGAGTAAGTGTCTTTCCAGAAAGGAAACTGGGAGAGCCTGCAGTTCTGGAATAAAGACACATTCACTAAGAGACCACTTCCCACCCCAGCATGGAGGCACACTTGGAATCTTAGTACTTGGGGGATGGAGACAGGAGAATCCGGAAGGTCACCCTTGGCTATGTAATTAGTTGGGGGCCTGCCTGGACTACACGAGAATCTTGCCTCAAAAAATAATTTAAGAGGCAAGAGATTTGGTTCAACAGTAAAGACCCGGGTTCACCTCACAGCACCCCCACATGGTGGCTCACAACTATCCATAACTCCAGTTTGAGAGGATTCGATACCCATTTCTGACCTCCATGGGCATCGGACATGCATACACACACAGGCAAAACACACATGAACAGAACATAAAGTGAATAAGTCTTTACAAAAAGGACCAAAGCCTTAGACAAACTGCACACATCTAGAGAAGTTAGCGGCCATGGCACAGCCTTCGTCTAAGAAGATGCATTGAATGATGGTAGGAAGCCACGCTGGTAACGCTGAGAATGTAGACATCCAGTATGCAAAGCGCTCCTATGCCTGTGTCCAGCAGAGGGCACTCATCGTCCTTTCAGTGTCTCACTACTAGCTCTGTGCACAAAGGCCAGCACTGGACAGAGTCAGGCTTGTGAACTGTGTAAAGTCTGTAAGGTTGGCGATGTATTCACAAAGATAAAAGACCAAACTAGCATACAATTCTAATCAGCAAAAACTAACTAGTACACACAAATTCATGAATTAAGAAGTACAGAACAAATATTTCCAGCCTTTGGCCTTGTAGCTTTCAATTGTTTATGATTACTCTTGTAACAGATATAAGATTCTGAGATGAGTTAAACATTTATTTCCATTTCTGAAGAGGTATATGGAGGGGGGGGGAAGGGAACAGAGCCACTGAGACAGACTGAAGTCAGAGTAGGGCACTCAAAGCTGAGATCTCAGTGTCAGGCTTTGTTTCTAGACACCCCCACTGAATCTCATCTCTGTCTGAGTAGCAGTACTGTTCAGAGCCACCCCACAGTTTCTTCAGAGAAGGCTTGCCCCATGTAGAAATGAAGATTCTTATCAGAGAAACCCAGCTCCTACAGGACGAATACTCTGGGTGAAGGCTCTAGATGCCTCAGGCTGCATAGGGGAGGAAAATGATTTGTAGACAAGCCTGAGGACCTAAGTTCAGATCCCATCACCCATGTAAAAAGCAAGACACGGCTCTTCATGCGTCTGTAACCCAAGCTGTGGAAGACAGAGACAGAAGGAACACTGGGGCTTGCTGGTCAAAATTTCACTCCTGGTTTAGTGAGAAGGCCCTGTCTGTCTGTCTCTAGAGACTAACACGGAGAGTGAGAGAGTGGGATTTTTGACATCTTCTCTACACATATGCATAAGCGTACCCACCCACACATAGACACCCTCTCACACACTCTTACACAATACACTCACACACACATACATACAAACTCACACACATACTCCCCCACACTATCTCACACACATACACACATACTTATACACACACTCACACACACACTCTCTTACCTACATACATACTCACACATACATACTCAAAGGCACACACACTCTCACACACATACACATATACACACACACTCACACAACACATACACATATACACTCTCTAATGTACACACATACTCTCACACATGCACACATACTCACACACATACATACACACTCATACACACACACACATTAATAATAAAGGGGATATAAAAGTGAGTGTGTGTAAAAGCAGAGAAAGGTAAAGTCGGGTTTGGGATTTGTTTCTTATATTTGTACACAATAGAAGACTCTTGCTAACGTCTTGAGTACCTGCGGGCATCCTAGAGTGCCCTTCTCAATGGGTTGACAGTGTCTTGAAGTACACGATCCATTTGCATTTAGGGAAACTATCACTGTCTAAAACTCCCAAGGCATTATGGGAATGTGGCGGGGCTCGGGAGTCTAGTAGTCGTGCTGCCATGGAAATGGATGCTTTAACCTCTAGCACTGGTTGCTCTGGTTTTATGAACAGAAAATGAAACAGCAGATTTATAAAAAAGAAAAGAAAAGAAAAGACTATATAAAAAAGTTCAAGCCCCATTACCTTCTCTTCCATGTCACTTCCGGCTTCAGGTAGATTCAGAGGACTTGAGGAACTTGGTGTATCGCTGGACTGAAAAAGAAGAGAGCACTTGGAGTCAAACATGGGGACAGGAAGTGCTGGGCAAACAACCCAAACAGTCCATGCCTGACCAGGGTGGCCTCCTGCTCCACACAGGGGGGACATCTGTTCTCCTGTAACCAACAGGGATCACTGTGGTGACTGGAACTCTCTGCTCCATGGAGAGGCACACTTCTGCATTTCCTGAGTTCAGCGTGTTTCCCACCTGGTTAGCCCCCAGACTCAAGTCTTCATGCTTCCTCCCAAGGCCTGAGAGAAGCTGAAGGGCTGCTTGGCAGCCACATCACCTGGGAAATGGGGCTGTGTTATATACAGCTCCAATCTCAGAGTTTCCAGCTTTTGGACTTGCTGGGAGCCTTCTTCCTACCTTTCACCTGAGAGACTCCTACTCAGACAATGAGGACAAAAGATGCCCCCTCCCACCCTCAGCCAGATGCAAAGGGCTGGCCCAAGACAGTGAAAGACCAGAGAGGGAAAGCTGAGGGAGACACACCAGGCTTGCCCTGGAGACAGCCCCAGGTCACATTCACCTTTAGGATGGGGTGGCTACACTCGCTCTTATGCTGGTGTGTCAGCTTGCCCGGTCCACTCTATGCGCACATTTTAAAAGGTGTCTAGACACACAAGGCAGGACTTTGTGAGATGAATTAGTAAGCAGGTGCAGACCTGATGGCCTGAGTTCAGTTCCCAGAGGCAGAGGCAGGAGAGAACTATTTTTATGAACTGTCTTCTGAATTACACACATGTGCCATGGTGTGCATACACACACACACATACACACACATACACATGCAAACACACACAAAAATACACACACACATGCAAACACACATACACACACATATATACACACAAATACACACACATACAAACACATATACACATACACACATATACATACACACAAATACACATACGTATGCAAACACACACATACACATACATATGCAAACATACACATATACACACATACACACACATATACACACACACAAATACACACACATGCAAACACACACATACACATACATACACACAGACACACATACACACACATGCAAACACACACATACACACATAAACACACATACATTCACATGTAAACACATACATATACACACATACACACACACACAAATTAAAAAGAACATAAGTCAGCTCCAGACACTTTCTTCCTTGCTATTATTACTCAGAATTCAAAAGAGGACTCCCCCTTTTCAAGGTTTCCAGCATGTGGCCCTGGCACCTGCCCTCCCCGGTACCCATCCAGCCACATTGACCAGCTTCCTGCTCTTCTTTTCAAGATCAGCTCGCTTCCTTCTGAGTCTTTGTGTTTAGCTCACTTCTGTACCTAGAAATATTCTTCCATCTTATCATCTCTTGGCCTTTTCCCAAGTCCACATCTAAAAACCAAAACCAAAACCAAAACCAAACTCCAACCTTTCTCGAACCAAGTTACTTACTGTTTGGTTCGCGGCAGGCAGCATTTTTGCCTGATCCGAAACGATTATCTTTTACCTGCATGGTGACCCGTGTACTTGGTGACACTTTCTCATTAGGATGTAAACCACCAGAGTCCCTCCTGTGACAAATCTCACTCATCTCTCTACACCCACACCTAAGGTAAGGTCTGGTGCACAAAGAGCCCCCCCCTCCTGAGGCCACAGTGCCTCCCACTGGGAAACCATAAGTAACATAGCAAGGGCATTCTTCAGTCTTTATGAATTCCGTGTAAAAACTATGGCTGCGGCTGCCGCCGCCTGAAACAGGTGGGAAAGAGAATTTTAAAATCTACGAGGAAGGCGGGACACCGGTTCCTGCTTCATCCACCATCCATGGGTCAACACGTGGGTGCCAGGGGTCATTGCTGCCTGGTCTCAGTAGAGGTGGCAGTAGGAGGCACTGTCCCTCTTTACTGCAAACTGCTTGTGTTGGTTCTTACTCTTCAGACATATTAGCTGATAACACCTATGCCTATTTTAATAACAAACAAAAGTTCTGGAATTCTGATAGAAAGCACTTTTAGAAAGACTCACAGTCTACCTGCCAGGAGAGAATCTCAGACTCTGGCTATCCCAGAGGACTTCCATGCCCTTTCTCCTACATGTAGGCATCCCTTCTGCTGCTGGAAGAACTCAGAATTCAGGTTCTATTCAAAGCACTCCCTGAAGAGTGTCAATATGCCAAATTTAGACACTGAGGAGCTGGAATGTTGACCTTCCAGGCTGAGGGGACTTCAAGCTAGCCTGTGTCACTATCTCCCCAGAATCCCATTGCTTTCTTTTCCAGTTCTCTCTCTCTCTTTTTTTAAAGATTTTATTATTTATTATAAGTACACTGTAGCTGTCTTCAGACACCCCAGAAGAGGGCATCAGATCTTATTATGGATGGTTGTGAGCCACCATGTGGTTGCTGGGATTTGAACTCAGGACCTTCGGAAGAGCAGTCAGTGCTCTTACCTGCTGAGCCATCTCTCCAGCCCCCTCCAGTTCTCTTAAATTAGTCCATTTTGTTTGTTTGTTTGTTTTTTGTTTTTTTTGAGACAGGGTTTCTCTGTGTATCCCTGGCTGTCCTGGAACTCACTCTGTAGACCAGGCTGGCCTCAAACTCAGAAATCCACCTGCCTCTGCCTCCCAAGTGCTAGGATTAAAGGCGTGCACCACCACCGCCCGGCAAATTAGACCAATTTGACCAATAATTGGTAGTACTATTCAGCTGGAAGTCTCCAAGTCCTGAGGAGACAGAGGTGGAACATGTGGTTTTAGCTACAAAGAAGCCAGCATTTAGAGAAGGAGTGGAAACAATTTTACAAGAACAGATACAGATGGGAGCTATAAATGGGAAAAAGTATAAGAGGAGACAATGCAGCTTGGGGAGTGAGAACAGGTAAGAGCATTCCCACCCCCACGCCCCATCCAGGAACAGTTCATCTACCCAAACCTTGAAGGATATATAGTAGGCCCCGGGCAAGAGCATTTGTAAAGGGCCTGTACCTTCCTCTGTCGTTCTCATTGGTCCTCAGTACTCTCAGGCCACAGCCTAAGCAGCAGAAAAACTGCTCCCCACCTTGTCCACAGCCCCTCCAGTGGAGATAGCAGGGTCATCATTTGCCACTGCCCACTGCCCACTGCCTGACATTCCTGCCCTCTGGCTTATCAGAATCAAAATTTCCCCTGGAGGAGACTTACTTTGTTCTCCGTGTCTGAGAGGACAATATCCTGCTGGGTCACAATCTCCATGGGACTGGTGAGGACGAAGTCCTCCTCCGAGCTAGCGTCCGCACTGCCTGCCTTCTTCATGGGAATGGCGTTAGACGGCCGCTGCCCAAACTTGATATTCTTGCCCAACTGTCGCTGGGGAGAAACAAGAGGAAGGCATTCTGAAACAGCCAAGGTCCGCACAGCCATGACCAGGTTCCCCGGCACAGACAGGAAGCAGGGAGGGAGAGAGGCATGCCAGGCTGCTGTCCAGAGACACCGCCATGCCAAGGAACCTCGAAGCCATCTGACAGAGGGTCCACTTGTTTCCATCTCAAGAGCCATAAGCTTTTAAAACTCCATAAACTTGTGTGGGATTGATGACAGTGTCCAGTAGGTACAGGAACCAGATTTCAAGAACCAAGGTTGGAAATACATGCTTTTAATTGTTTGGACCCATCTATAAATCGAAAATCTTTTTCATGTGTGAAGAAATTTTATAGACGATAGATACATGAAACGTAGGACCCGTGGGGAGAAACCAAGACCCTCAGGGTGGGTACATCATGACTCCATAGCCACTTCTGGATGGGTACATTCCCCTGTAAGCTTCTATACTTCTCCTAGCTTGTGAATGCCATGTCAAAGCCACATGCTTAGGATCACAGTGGGTCACAGCTGGGTCGCAGAAGGTCCCAGGGTCAGCAAGATTTCCCTTGATAAATGTTGAAATCACACCAGGAATGGGAATGGTCCAGTTTTACCTCTTGGCTACAATGACATTATCATGAAATAGGGGCCGCAAAGGAACCTGGGGTGGGGGCAGGGGCAGGGAGAAAAGGGCCACATAAGGACTGATGCCTGGCAGGTGGTAGTGGAAGGGGCAGCTGAAGGAAAGCCAGAAGAGGGCTGCAAACAGTCATCTAAACAGTAGATTAGGGGAGGGCTGTATTCAAAAAGGAAAACCGACTCCAGATGTGGCCGGCGTCTCCTGAGGGGGAAAACTGCCCCCCGCCCCCAGCCCCAGCTAAGAACCACGGCTCTAGATCAACATCCATACATGGTTCAAACGTAATGCAGTTTGAGAGCCAGCTTTAATCTGGCTGATAATTCTAACAGAGCTTCCAATATGAGATTTAGCATCTGTTCCAACTCTGTGCTGCTGGTTAGTTTTCCTGAGCTTGACACAAACTAAGGAATCTGGAAAGAGGGAACCTCGACTGACAAATTTCCTCCAGCAGATGGGCCTGTGGGCATGCATATCTTCTGGGGGTGGAGGTGGGGAAAGGAGGGGTGTTTTCTTATTAATTGACGGTGGATGGTGTCACTGCTCAGCAGGAGGTTTTGGGCTCTATAAGAAGGTCAGGTGAATTGGAGTCACCTTCCTTCGAGATCTTCAGTTCCTGCCTTGAGTTGCTATCTTGGCTTTCCTCAGTGATAGCCTGTAACCTGTTGGATGAGATGAACACTTTTCTCCCCCCAAGTTACTTTTGGTCAGCGTTATTTATCACAGCAACAGGAAACCAAGCTAGGACAAGCCCACTCTCTTTGCAAAAACCCAGTCCAGGTTCCTGTAGGGAGAGGTGAGTAGCCCAAGCTCATGGGAAGGCTGAGGTCCCCAAAGGCCTCTGAGCCTGGGCCTTCAAAAATAACATCCAGGGCTGGGGCCATTGCGATTCACACCAGCTCTCATAAATCTGACGGTGTGCTTCCCTCTTGCAGGGACAGTCACATAAAGACATGAGGTGGCATTTTTAATACTTCTCTAGAGATCCTTGGCAAAAGAATCCCTTCAGGGACATGTCTCCTCTCCCTTAGAACTCAATGAGACCAAGTCCGCCCATGATCACGCCAGCCCATTCCACCTCAGGCTTGCCTACGGAGCAGTGAAATGCATGACAGAGGTGAGCCCTGGGATGCCCCTCTCTGCGAGGCACACCCCATCCCCAGCCACCCAGCATGCCAGGTCAGGTGCAAGGGCTGGCACTCGGTCCGCTGAGATTTGAGCCTGCACCCAGCCCCTGGCCTCACAGGGAAAGTGCACACCCGAAGCCCCCATTCAGCCAGGGAAGGAAAGCTTCAGCAACCCCTGAAAGCCTTCCAAAAACAAGTCTAGCGGGAACTGGCAGTTAGTCTCTGCTCTAAGCAGGCCAATAAGCAGCACAGTTAGAACAGCCGATGGAGTCAGACGAGAGGACACCAAGTCACAGTCACAGGCCTGGCTCCCTCTGCAGCCCTGGGGTAAGAGGGTAGAGATGTGGGTGGAGGGGGTAGGGCTGCTTCCTGCAGCCTCCCAATCCAACCTTCCCTAGGAGTGTTGCTCATGAGCCTGACACTGTTCTAAATCTCCTTGGACTGGGGAGACTCCCACCGGCAGGGTCTTTTTGGTTGCCAGTGCTCTGGGATGAGATGGAGTGGGTGGGTTCTTTTATTCTCTTCCCAGACAGCATCTTGCTAATGTAGCCAGGCTGGCCTTGGAGCCTTGATCCTTCTGCCTGCACCCCACTGAAAGTGGGAGTTATAAGCATTTGCCACTTGGCTGGGTTTTCCTTCCATTTCAATTGATAAATTAAGACTGGATGAATTTGTGGACTCTTGTGAAATTCAATACATGTGTATAATACATATAAGACATGTGCCAGGTGACTGGCACATCCATCACTGCACACAATTGCTACTTCTTTGTGTTGGAAATGTTTAAAGTTCTCTTTTCTAGCTATTTTGAAATATACTATACATCACTGACCATAGTTACCCTACTGTGCTGTAGAACACTACAACTTTGTTTTCTTAACTGTAATGGGTCCGTTGACCAACAGGAACGAAAGCCATTTCTTATACCTCCAGTGGTCGAGACATACGCAATGCACTTCCTGGCATGGCACTTTATTATTATGGAGTTTTGTCATAGTCACAAAAAGAGCACATATGCTACTTTACTGACTAGGGCTCCCTTTTAGAGTATAGTTGTTGGCTAGTTCGGATGTTTAAGAGACAAGAAAGAATGTGGCAAAACACAGTTGCAGCCCAGGCATAAATAAAGTCCAATGACAAGATGACCTTTGTGTCTGCAGATGGGAAAGGGAAGGATAGGGTAAGGATGGGGGTGATGTATAGAATCACTTGGGGAAATGGGCAGAGTGATGTTAAGAAAAGATGATGAAAAGATCCAAAGGGGAACGGGGAGATGTGACAGTGACAGCAAATGTGGAACAAAGAAGAGGGCGGAGTGGATCCCAGGACAGCGGGTTAGGCAGCTGGGGACCCAAGGGACAGATGAGCTGGGAAGGAGAACACGCAATCATGCCACCATGTTCATCCTGGAGAAATAAATAAATAATGCTGTCACTATTGAGAATGACAATGTGCTCTTTGGTGTCAAGGCTGACTTGAAATTCCCCATAGGAAACAGACTCAGGCTCGTGGCTGGGGACCAGAGGGAGAGGAACTTTGGGCAGCAGTGACAGGGACTGGGAACAGGGCTGGTCTCTGTCCTGTGGTTTTTAGATAAGAGCTGGTGGGCCAAGGAGGGGGCAGGGCTTGGAGCCCAATGCACTATGTGGTTGGACCTCTGGCGGTCAAGGACCCATCTCTTACATCCTGCCACACACCCTTCTCCACAGGCTCTTCTCCAAATACCTCTTTTAGGTGGCTCAAAGGAGATTGGATTACTGCCACATTTTGTAAGATGTATTGGCCACTAAGAGATCACTGCTAAAATCCATGTGGTAATTTGAGGTGTCTTATGAACTATATGTGGATAAATTATTTTTTACTGCTTTCAGTTGCTCAGTACTCAGGCATTGTTGTGAAAGGACCCAGTGCAGAAGTGAGCAATGACTGAAAAATTAGGCTGTTATAAGCTGGCCCTGGAGTTATCTCCCCCAAAAGCTCTGTCTTTGCACATGTCTTGGTTAGATCAGGAGAGGAGAGTGGAAATCGGTCCATGTGCTGCTACAGGCTATGAATGGAGCTTCTGTTGCAGCTGGAATGTGAGCAGAAAGGAGCTATATTTTCTTCATTTAATTTGGACCATTTTGTAGTATGGAATGCTTGGGAGTGACGAGGCAGGAATGCACATCCATATTCATGAGGCTGGACGCTGTGGTGTGGAAATGCCAAGCACATTGTATTCTGCAGCTTTCTGCACTGCCAGTGTTTAGAATTGCTTAGATTCTTTTTTTTTCTGCTGCCATTTTCCCCTCCCAAACCATGCCTGGAAGAGCAAACCACGGAGGGGAAGAAGGTGCTGTCTTTTTGAGTCAACTGCAGACCTTTCCAGCACAGAATTCTTTTTTCAAA
>NW_022196905.1:69681690-69715635 GCF_008632895.1 Mastomys coucha | reverse complement strand
TAGATGTAAAAAAAAAAAAAATCCTCAAATGTATGATTTTGGAATTCTCAAGTGAAATCCAGTTCAGTGGGAGATATCAGGCTACTAAGGATGGGGGCCCCCCACCCCACCTATGCCAAATAATCAGTGGTACAAATAACATAGCCATTTCCCAACTAAAGTGTGATACAATTCTATAAATCATCTACAGGCACAGGCTGGGCGACCCCTAGTTTCACCAGCGGCTGGTACATACCACACAGCTGGGCCTGACCTTATCTGTGTTTCCAGGGTAACTACAGAGGTAATGCCAAGGTCATTGAAGCGCAAATATAACCAAGTGCAAAGCTTGTACAGCCGCCCTGTGCAGCAGCGAGCAGTGATTGCACACAGACTTGAGACTTTAAGACCTGGAGGAGCCTTCAGGCTTGCCCATCACATGCACCCCTGTATTTATTGTTCAAGTGGGGAAGGTGAGAGTCACTTAGCCCAAGGTCATATGACCACATGGAGGCAGAGGCCTGACTCAGACTCTTCAGTTCTCCTGTGTTCTCTCGTCCATTCAAATGGTATCCATCCTACTGGCTATGGACCAAATGACTTAGGTACCAGGTCCTCAAAAAGGACACTACTGTTTTAGTTCCTATAATTACATGTTCATTAAGATTTGTTCTCATGGCACATTTTTATACTCGGAAAAACATGTGCTTGTTCTTTTAGGAAGCTCAGAGGTTCGCCACAGAAATGTTGCCAGGATATAGTATTCAAGGCAGGGCAGGTTCACTGTGTTGTATGCCATTATTCCATCAGTGAAGCCAGCCTGCTCCTTCACCATTTTAGATGCGATGACATAAGCAGGCACTGGGGGGCGATCTTTCCAAAAGCAAATACCTTTCCAAACTCATGTGTTCTAAATGAACGTTGGTCAGATAGTTTCTTAAACAATTTTGTTGTTATTGTTGTTGTTAAATGATATTCTAGAGAATTTCATTAGAAGAGAATATTTAGATAACTCTGGCTAATTGCCTATCCTGGACACTCACTGTCAAAGAGATGTAATCTATCACCTTTCTCTTAAAACAAAACAAAACATCAAACAAAGACATACACGATGACAATTCCAGACATAAAAAACACGCATGCCTCTGACACAGCTAAACTCTCATTCCATGCTAGAATCTATGAGGAGGCGGTCTCATATGCTTCTCACGGAGCATCGACATCAGCATACCGTTGTTGTGGAAAATGCAAAGCACCCATGCAAGTGTATGAAGTCACTAGACTGGGGGGACTTACCAGGAACATACTGCTTAGTCGACTGAAAAATAAAGCATAGTCTTTGGGAGTGATTCAGTTAAACTTTTAGGTCACTTAAAAAAAAAATTCCATTTGCTCTGACCATGGTCCTCATTCCCCGCCCTCCCTCCCCCCACAAGAGCAAAGCCCTCAATATTTCCAAAGTCACCGCTACAGAGATCAAAGGAGGCTCCCAAGTCCAGGGGCCAAAGCAAAATTAGGCAGCCCTCATATGAATGGGACCACACACTGGTCAGTGTTCTCTGCTCACCCCCACCCCCTTCTTGTGCTAATCAAATTGTCACTTCAGGAAAGTTGATGGCTTTACATTTTATCAATTAATGAGGTCAGAGTACTTAAAAACCATACCTCCATGTTAAAAGGAATTAGTCACTCATATATTTTATTGAGTTTCTATTTTTTTCAATATTGCACCATTATGTGCACTGTACAACACCAAAACCCACGTTTTAAAGCCACCGTGGTATGTGGTAAATGTTACAGAGCAGATATCACTGGAGGTAACAGGCCAGTATCTACCTTTCAAAGAATTTTTTTGAAGCCCCTATAAAATACAGCTATTTCATGGACTGAATTCTGCACATCATTCCCTTCAGTAAAGGGATGTGATAGGCCAGGGGCTCCGAACCTATTGGTAATCAAAAGACTGGAAGAAGGAAATGGGTTAATGCTTTTCCCCGACTGCTACTGTCCTCTCTCTTCAACGTGTGTGAAAAGTGAGTGTGTGAAAAGTGTGTGAAAAGGGACAGCTTGCTTCTTCGGAGTCTCAAAGTACAAGACCACAGCCAGCAGGAACAAAAAGTAGGAATCCCGCTCTGAAGTGCCTGCATTTGCAAGCCAGGATGGACTGGCTGTGGGCAGGAACCTGGCCTTGGTCAGCGGGGGCTGAAGGCAGAAGGATCTAGGCAAGGTGTGGGTGTGGCTCGGGTGTGGCTCCAGGGTGTTGGTTGCTTGCTGGTTTTTCATACATCTCCTTGCACTGAGTGTATGACCATCGGTCATACGCTATCCAGCTTGTGCCCGGTAGAAACAAGAACAGGAAAAAAGAATAGGAAAGTTACTTTTGAGTGAAATCAATCTGTTCTCGGGCCATCGTTTCTTTTGCTTTTTTCCTTCTCATCCACAGTCAGATGGGACTCAGGAACTCAGAGACTACAAAGTCTACAGCAGGGTTCTCAACCTTCCTAGTGCTGTGGCTTCCATAACACAGTTCCTCCAGTTGTGGGGATGCCCAACCAAAAGAATTATTTTTGTTGCTACTTCACAACTGCCAGTTTTGCTACTGTTACGAATGGAAATGTAAATATCTGATATGCAGCCCTGAGACAAGGTCGTTCAACCCCCAAAGGGGCTGAGGACCTCTGGTTTAGGTCATCTCCAGGTACTCGCCCCGCAGAGAAGCTGCTTGCCCTGGCATTGATTCCTGGTTAAGGAAATTCTTCTGAGCAATGGCACAACTCTACATAATGACAATCTCTTGTTCCTTTTTTTTTTTTTTTTTCAAAGCCTTTCCTGGACCTGTTCTTTTAATCACATTTAGTATAGTACTGCTTTACCACATTTTCACTGCTAGGGAGTCACCAGCTAAGTCAATGTTCATTGAGAAGGCTGCCCACATTGCAGGAGAAAGGGGTTGTATGGTTCCTTCTAGACAAGGTGGCTGGGAGCTAGCTGCATTTGCAGACACACGGGAGTCTCGCCTCTCCCCACCTCAGGCTGGAGGCTCACACGATGGAAGTGAGCAACGCAGACTCTGGCTAGAAGCTCAGACAACTTAATGGTTAGGAACTCTCTCCCCCCCCCCCCCCCCCCCCCCATGCAAGCCTCATAGCTTCTCTTGGGGACTTGTTCTCATGTCTTGTAAGGCGCCTTTCCCAGCCAGTTAGAAGTAAGGAGGCAAACAACAAGCCCTTCTCCATGCAGGTTTTATTAGTTTTCTTGTAATCTTGCTAGTTTCATTTTACTTATTTCTACTTACATTTTATTAGTTACATCTTGTTAGTTACATCTTACTTATTATTATTTCTACTTACTCCTATTCCTATTCTTAGTTCTATTCCTACATCTTACTTCTATCCTTACATACTTACTCCTACCTATCATACTTACTCTTCTATATCCCATACTTACTCTTCTATCCCATCACCAGCCCTAATTCTACATACTTACTTACTATCTCTACATACTTACTCTTCTAAATCTACATCTTACCTCTAACCCATCACCAGCCCCATTTCTAAATACTTACTCCTATCTCCACATACTTACTCTCCCTCCAGTCTCTCTACTTCCTCTCTCCAGCTCCCAGCCCTTGTGGGTTAAATACTTTCCCTGGTCCCAATCAGCATCAGCTACGTGGCAAAGCATAATAGGCTGCGGGAAATCATGCCAGCTTGCATCACAAACTGGAGGCACTCAGCTTCTCCAACTAAGGGCTTGATTATCAATGCTCTCTGCTCTGGCCGGAAACCAGGTGTTCAAAATATATGTATATAGAGTGGCAGCTGTGGCTCCCCACAATGTCCAGTCAAACAGGAGGCAACAGTTGGAGGAGAGGAGAGAGGGCAAGCCAGGGGTGGAGATGGTGGTATAACAGTGCTAAGGGTGCCTCTCACACCTTTACTGTGCTATGGAACTGTGCTAAGACCTCACTTAGAACTGAGTGGGGTCTAAGAAGTCAAAGCTTTCTCTCCTGAAGTGACCCCTGACCCTCCCACTCCATCATTCAAGGACCAGCCAGGGACTCTTCCACTGCCCTTCACAGAGGATGGGGGTGGGGTGGGCTCCTCTGGCTCTGGTCCTCCAGTCTCAGGCTGCCTTACCTGAAGAGTTTTGACTTTGCCCAGGATGTTGTCCTGTGACATTGCTTGAACTGTCTGCTCACTTTCTGCTCCCCCATCAGGGATAAAAATACTGTCATGGGAGAACGCCCGTGCTCCCATAGAATAGTTGAAGGACCTGGAATGCAAATCATGTGCTTCATTTTATTAGGATGATAAATGTCTTCTCCAGATTCAGTTTTCTGGGCCCCCTCCCACCCCCCCACTCCAAGGGTTCCACCCACATCTCTTACTCCAAGGGTTCCACCCACATCTCTTAGCTTATTCAGAAAGTCCTTCAACGCCACTGTCTTCCTGCAGAGGGTTGACAAGGAGCAGGGTGGATGAAAGGTTCCCATGGGAACGGGAGAATGTGGCCCCAACAATCTTTCTCAGAATCATTCACAGCAAGGGCTTGGAGCAAGGTATTTATCTATAAAAGCAATGGTGCTGAACTTGTAACTGGAGGACCTGTCCAGCTGAGCTGCGACTATCAGGTTTGTTCCAGAAAATCTTGCTAACTAGTATTTATGAAGTTGCGTCTAGATCTAAATGAGCGTCTTTTACTTTCCATCAGACCACAGTGCAGATATACAGAGCAAAGCCCTTGGAAGAAGAGACTATCAACGCTTGAAGAATATGACCAAGGGGGAGTAACCCATGTTCAAGCCATTTGACAGGTTTTGTGTAGTTCAGCAAAAACTGCTGTGCTTTAGCTGTGGTTTGAATCAAGGCTCCAAGTGTTGGAAGCTTGGTCTCCATGGTACTAGCATTAGGGAGTACAAAAACCTTCATGAGGTAGGGTCATTGTGAACAGTGCCCTGAGGAGGAGTTGATGCAATTCCCATGAGACCGTAGTTCTCGTGGATGACTAAGAAGAGGAAGACTAGCCCTCCCCACACTCTGGCTTCCCCTCTCCCCAGCTGAGGCATATTGTAAGCTGCATCCACTTCTGTCTTATATCCATCCTGCTGTGATACCATCCACCATGACACAATGTAACCAGGGAGCCTTGAGCGGGGCCAGCACCATGCTATTTGAATTGTCAGCTTTTCAAACTGAGTCAAACAATCTTTTCTAGGTGTACCCAGCCCTCTAGGAACTCCGGGTAATTTTGTCATAGGCATGAACAATGTTACACTTAGTGGAAGGCAATGCTACATTTAGTAGAGAGCTTAGGATGTACAAAACCCTAGGCTTAATTTCTAGCATCAAAAAGAAGAGAAAAATTAGATGCTTTCCAGCTGTAGGGTTGCACCTCAAAGGTGGATGGCCATCTACCTACCTGATGAGAGATAAGCACAGTGGGGAGAACAGGAGAAGGAAGCCCCAGGACACAACTGGTCCTCACAGTGGCAGACACAACAGCTTGCCCTCCCTGTATCAAGGTAGCCCATTTCAGTGGTGCCAGGTGACAAAGGCTTAAAGAGCACCACCTCTTCCTCCCTCCTTAGAGTGGAACCTTAAGGGGAGTTTGTCTCTGAGACCACGTTCAGGAAAGCACAGGAGGAACCTCCCTCCACCCAGGTCTAGACGGGAGCCTGGAAGACTGATTGAACTATGGCGCTAAAGAATCCCTGAGGTTCAGGGCCAAAAGGCTGGAGGGAGAGCCCCTGTGAACTTAGGCCAGAACAAGTAGCCACGTAACCTCTGGTAGGATGAGACCGCACCAGGGAGTGTTAATGTCGTCATCTCTTTAGTCCTTGCAGCATCAAAGTTGAACCAGCAGAGAGACTGACTGAGTGAAATCTCGTGCCAGCCAGCCGATAGATCTTAGAGTCGGTCAAGAAGGACAGAGGTGGTGGTGGCGCACGTCTTTAATCCCAGTACTTGGGAGGCAGAGGCAGGCTGATTTCTGAGTTCGAGGCCAGCCTGGTCTATAGAGTGAGTTCCAGGACAGCCAGGGCTACACAGAGAAACCTTGTCTCAAAAAACTAAAAAAAAAAAAAAAAAAAAAAAAAAAAAAAAAAAAAAAAGAGGGCCAGAGGTATGGGAGGGGAAGAAGACACATGCCGGGAAGGCCCGTGTGTACAAAGGCTGGACATTCAAAGTTGAATGATGGTCCTGCCTTCAGGAGAATCGCAGGCCTTACAGGGCAGCAGCTTGGTTTGTGAACCATGGCACATTACTGTTTTTGGAAGTATGAAGTGAAATGAAATCTCTCACCATCTCCCAATCCTAAGAAATGGTGGTGTGGTGCTTGAGAGATGGCTCAAGTTAAGAGCTGCCTCTTCTTCCAGAGGTCTTGAGTTCAATTCCCAGCAACCACATGGTGGCTCACAACCATCTGTAATGAGATCTGATGTCCTCTTCTGGTGTGTCCAAAGACAGCGACAGTATACTGATATATATATATGTATGTATATATATATATATATATATATATATATATATATACATATATGAATATCAAACAATCCTTATTACAGTAAAAAAAAGAAAGAAAAGAAAAGAAACAGTGATGCTATATTTTTAGCAAAGGTTAAGAAAAATAAACTTCTAGGCCCGTCCAATGATGTCAGGGAATAAAGTTTTCAATCAATAGTTTCAATCAATGGGACTAAAACTTTCCATAGTTTCTGTCTTAAATCCAAACTTCTGGCTACAGTTCAGATAAGAGACAATTCACTTCTACATGGTCTATTAAAATTTTTATTTAAATTATTTTTTTAGTGTGTATATGTACAAGTGCATGTGTGTGCACATGCATGCAGAGGCCAGAAGGTCTGTTGTGCCTTACAAACCAGCCACCTTATTTTTAGTAGGCACTTTACTGACTGAGCTATTGCCCCAAACCATCTACATGATGCTCTTACATATATACACAAGATTCTCAACTATTTATATAGATGTATAGTATGTGTCCACACACAATTCCATGTTTTTTGTTTTGTTTTGTTTTCTTTTTCTTTCTTCTTCTTCTTCTTCTTCTTTTTTTTTTTTTTTTTTTTTTTTTTCGAGACAGGGTTTCTCTATATAACCCTGGCTGTCCTGGAACTCACTCTGTAGACCAGGCTGGCCTCGAACTCAGAGATCCACCTGCCTCTACCTCCCAAGTGCTGGGATTAAAGGCGTGTGCCACCACCGCCCGGCGTTTTGTTTTCAAGATGGGGTTTCTCTGTGTAGCCCTGGCTGTCCTGGAACTCACTCTGTAGACCAGGCTGGCCTCGAACTCAGAAATCCTCCTGCCTCTTCTTCCCAAATACTGGGATCAAAGGCGTGTGCCACCACTGCCCAGCAAAGCTACAATGGTTCCACTGGGGCACAAACCCACCATGTTTGTTTAATGCTTAATAAATGTCTGCTACTTTGCTGTGCTGGCCCCCAGCATTTGATGTCCAAACATCCCTGCTTCTAGATGATTTATGTTGAAAAAAAGATCAAAAGACTAAAAGTGCTAGTTAGAAAAATTATAAGAAATACGGTGCTAGTAATAATTCTAGCTAAACACAATAAGACATCGTGTGTGTGTGTGTGTGTGTGTGTGTGTGTGTGTGTGTGTGTGTGTGTGTTTACATCCTCTTGCTGCAATATTTAAAACCTACATGTAGGAACCATTATTAGGCGTGCTTTTCAGATGGGAAACTGAAATCCAAAGGCCTGTGATGGCAGAGCCTGCCAGTGATTCAGATGCTGGCCTCTGTGTCCTTGGTCTGCTTGTCTGCTTTTACAGAGAGAAGCAAGCCTACCCTGCCTGAGTATGGTAGCACGTAACAGTAACCCCAGAACTCAGGAGACAGGGGCAGGAGGATTGCCCTAAGTATGAGGAGGGGCTACACACAGGGACCCTGCCTCAAAGACACAAATAACAAATGCAAGACTAAAACCAACAAACAAAAACCACAAACCAACACAGAAGTAAGCCCATTCTGTCTTACACTTTCCGAGTTTTACTATCTTTGTTTTCAGCTCTGCTTTGGTTTTTTTCCCCAAGATGCTATGCTGTCTCTCTGCACTGCTACGCAAATCAAATCGTACTCTCCCCAGTTCTCTTCCCCCTTCTCTCTCTCCCTTCCTCCTCCTTCCTCTCCTCTGTCCTCCCCTCCCTCACCACTTCATGTTTCTGCAATTACTTTCAGTCTGGGATTAGCACCACAGACAAATCTAGGGCTGATGTCTTTACAACATTTTATCCCTTCATTTAGAACGCAGCACGAGTCTGTGTGTTAAGACTGTCGTTCATTTCTCTCAGGAATGCTTTAGTACTTTTTTGAACAGAGGCCCTGAACATCCTGATAGATTTATTCTTATATGCCTGGTGGGTTTGATTTTTTTCATAAATGGTATCAAAAATCTTTATCTTCTGTTTTCTTGCTGGTAGAATATGAGATGAAATTACTTTTGTTTTATTTTTTTGAGATTTATTTATTATTATTATAAATGAGTACACTGTAGCTGTCTTCAGATGCACCACCCCTGTACTCTGTTTTGAGATGCCTAGGAACATTTATTGAGCTCTACGCACTATGAATTAAAAAATTAAGAGGATGACTTCCTTTATTCCAGAGAGGACTCCGAGACTCTCCAGCAGGCAGCCAACAGCAATGGAGGAGGACTCCAGCCAGCCACACGCTGGTCCATGGCTGACCGGCAACTTCTTCAAGGGGCTTGAGCTCATTGTTGCTTCATGCCCACCTCTAAGCGATATATACCTGGACTCTCACCAGAGCCCGAGTTACTTCTCAGAATCCCATGATAGTTCCCGAGCCTCGGGTTTCCTTCTAGCAACAGAGACTACTAAAACCTGTGCTGGTTTTCCACCCTGTTTCCCTGGGCAGATTTCTAAATCAGCACTTCAAAAAGAAATCCAAGCTGCCTAGACTTGTCTTTGTTCTTTTGAGTTTCCTCTTCTCTTATGATCTTTTTCTTTCTGTTATGATTTACATGTTCTTTTAAAAAATATTGATTTAAAATTTTGTCTTTGTTGGGTCATATTCTTTCCCTCTTGTGAGCCACCCTAGTGCTTCCACACGCCACCAACTTCAGGTTTTTTTTTCAGGGGGATCACAACAACCCCAAATAATAATAATAATAATAATAATAATAATAATAATACAGGTAAACAAAACAAAACCCCAAAGACAAAAAAATATATGAAACCATGACAAAAACACATCACAAAACCTATGGAATCCATTTTGTATTAGTCAATTACTCCTGAGCAAGGAGCCTTCCATGGAGTATGGGAGATAATATAAGCTCTGGCACTCTATTGGATAAAAGGGTTTTTCCTGCCCACAGCAGGGAGCAATTGCAAATACCTTCTTGGTTAGGGGTAGGACTTTGTGTCTACACTAGACTTGTCTGTCTTGAATTTATATAGGTCTCATGCGTGCTGTTCTAGCCTCTGAGTTCATAGGTGTGTCTTCCCTGTCGGGTTTGGAAGACAATGTCTTCTCTGAGTTATCTACCATCATCTGGCTCTTAGAATCCTTCTACCTCTTCTTCCACACAGATCTCTGATCCTTGAGAGGAGGGTCACAGTTAAAGCCTGAGTGCTCCAAAGTTAGAGATCTTAATCTCTCGAAATCTGGCTACTACCACGGCCTAAAATTCTAATTTTTGTGCTTCTAGCCCCAGGGGATTGCTGTTTTCTGTCAGCCACATGCATTTTTTTTTTTTTTTTTTGGTCTTTTGCTCTAAGCCAAAAGCCACTAATGACCACAGGATGCTCAACTCTGTGCCTCGGCAGGAAGGAGATGCCTTAAAACTCCTTATGTCAGTGTTCTATCTGTATTTGTAGGTATTCTTCCCAAAGCCGTGGCTAATGGTGCCACAACCTACTTTATCACAGGAGAAGTCAATGGGGGATTTTTTTTTTTTTTTTTTTGGTTTTTCGAGACAGGGTTTCTCTGTATAGCCCTGGTTGTCCTGGAACTCACGCTGTAGACCAGGCTGGCCAGAAATCTGCCTGTCTCTGCCTCCCAAGTGCTGGGATTAAAGGCATGTGCCACCACTGCCTGGCAGGGGGACTTTTTATATGTATTATAGATTCAAGCACATGATAAACACATCAAAAGCTTGCGGTGATTTAGCCATTGCTCTGTAATCCCAGCCCTTGGGAGGATCAGGAGTTCAAGGTCATTCTTGGCTACAGAGCAAGTTCAAGGCCAGCCTGTTATAAATGGCCATTACACTTAAGAGAATTGAACATGTACATATTATTTTTTTCCTGTTAAATTTAGTTTTTAGTTTCATTTTAGAGGACCAAGAAGAAATAGTAGAGGAGGGTGGTAACTAATACCTTAGTTACATGAGTGAATACTCTCTTGTAAGTTACTTCATCTAAGTTCCCAGCTGTTTGTGTAATAATATGAAATCATTAGTGATCACAAAAGTCAATTTCTGGCTCCGAACACCTCTACTGTGTAGATGACTTCCTTTTTTCTGGGGCCCGAAACAAAGTCTTCAAAAATACTACCCAAAGCTTCAGAGTTTAGGCAATCTGGAGTGGAACCCACAGAGGCTGCATGGTGGAGAACTCAGCTTGAAGCCTCTTCTAAGGAACAAAGAGCAGGGTGGAATCATTGTCCTTAGCCAGCTGGAGGCTGCAAATTACACACTTGGGAGTGGGGGACAATTTACCACAAATTGTACCTTAGCAGAGTTCATCTGGACCCTTTTATTCTTGACATTTAAAGTCTTTCCCAGTTGATTGGGAAGTAGCCAAGCCCCACTTCTTCCGAGAGGCAAGAGGCTTCTGTATTTCTTTGCCTCAGCTTTCTTTTTAGGCTCCTCCAGATCAGGCGTAAGGGAAGACCTGGTGATGCTGGAGAAATGGAGCAGCTTCTAGATGATCGCAAGAGGTATCCAAGGCGCCCCACTCTCATGCTCTCACTGTGGGACTGTGCATACAATACAAAGCGGCAGGGGAAGAGAGGCATGCTGCTGAGCCAGGGCCTGTATCAGCGCTAATCGGTTACTGGCCTCACAGGACACGGCACACAGGCAGATGGCATCCTCAGAGCTGAGGATGCATAGGCCCAGCAAAGTGTGGACAAGAGACTCTGACTGCACTGAACTCAGCTCCTGGCTCAAGTCACAGAGGGTTCGACTTTAAGATGTTGGCATTTGGGGGTGAACATAGATGCAAGGTGAGCAAAATTGCTCAGTCCCAAGACAGGAGCACTAATCACGCATGAGGGGCCCTGGCAACCGGCAATTACAAAGTGTACACAGAAGATAGTAAGCCAGTTTTACTTCCAAAGCTGTCAACGTCAAACAGGATATTGGTGTCTATAAATCTTAAGAATATCCATAATATTGGTTCAAGTTTCTTTTAGATTATAGCAAAATATTTAACATAAAAGTTTACCATTTGACTCACTTGAATTGTACAACCCACTGACATTAAGTATATTCATCTTATTATACAAGTCATCCATATCCATCCTAAACAAACTCTATATCCCTTCAGTAATAATTCTGTACTTCCTCCTCCTCCATGGTCCCTTGTGACCACTATTCTGCCTTCTATCTGTATGAATTTGCCTATTCTAAGTGCCTCCCATTAGTGGAATCAGAGGTAGGAGGATCTCTCTGAGTTCATGTCAGGCCTGGTCTACACAGTAAGTTCTAGGCCAATCAGAACTTCACAGTGGGACCCTGTCTCAAAAAAAAAAAAAAAGTGTTCTTAGTTAAGGGTTTGCACTGCTGTGAAAAGGCCCCATGACCAGGGCAACTGTTATAAAGAACAACAGCATTACCTTAACCTCAGGTAGACTCTTCAGACAAGGGCGAAAAGCAACCACATTCTTCAAAAGACTGCAAAAACAGTCTCTAGGCCACATACTGAAATTCCTCTAGAGCCAGGCTTCCACAGTTCAAATCACCCTCAGAAATAAAATCTTCCATATTCCTACTAGGACAGCCCATTAAGCCCCACTTAAAGCATTCCACTGTTTTCCATATCCAAAGTCCCTAAATCCACATTCCTCTGAACAAAAGCATGGTCAGGTATCACTGCAATACCCCAGTCCCTGGTACCAACTTCTGTCTTAGGGTTTCCATTGCTGTGAGGAGACACCATGACCAAGGCAACTCTTATAAAGGACAACATTTAACTGGGGCTAGCTTACAGGTTCAGAGGTTTCAGAACATTATAATCATAGCAGGAAAGATGGCAGTGTCCAGGCAGGCTTGGCATTGGAGGAGATGAAAGTTCTACATCTTGATCTGAAGGCAAATAGGAGACACTGGCTCCCATGTGGCTAGGAGGAGGATTTTTTTCCACTCTCATAGTCACACACTTCCTCCAACAAGGCCACACCTAACCCAGCAAGGCCACACCTACTAAGAGTATCAGTCCCTGAATCAAGCATGTTCAAACCACTACTATCACATTATGACTAGGACCCCATTATACAAATATTATACAAGGACACCAGACTGTTAGCTGGTAGACTAAAAAAAGCTCTTTTTTTCACTCTAAAGACTTGATATTACCTCCATACACAGTCCTAAATTAAAGTCACTATCTGGAAGATTAGAAGTTCTGTAGGACAAAAGAGGAGGAGGAAGAGGAAGAGGAGGAGGAGGAAGTGGGTGATGAGGAAGAAGATAAGAGATGTTCTTGACATTGGCCTAACATCATGTAAGATTTGAAGGTGCACAGGGCCATTAGCCCTACGGGTGCTATCTTGGAAGTTTGAACACAATGAGAACACCCCAAGGCCTATTAACTATGGAGTAGAGGCTTTGAATGGGCAGAGGCAATTCTGAGGTAATGCTTGTTATATTAACAATGAGATAATAAGTGTGGTGTTGGAGGTCCTGTTTCTTTATTTGTAAAAAAAAATATATATATATTTTTAACTTATTCACTTTACATCCCACTCACTGCCCTTTCCCGGTCACCTTTTCCCACCATCCTCCCCCATCCTCTCTCCTGTTCTCCTCTGAGGAGGTGGGGGCCCCTCCGGGTGTCTCCCCAGAGGGTCTTATTTTTCTACATCCTAAGACATTTAAGCTTCTGTACTATGGTCGATAGGAACTTGAAAGGACAAGGGGACACAGAGCCTGGTATTTCTCCAGTATTTCTCCTCTCGCATTTCATGTGCTCAGCCAATGAAGGTAACTCTCACGGGAGGCCGCTTCAGAGCAAACAATAGTCTGACAGGACACAGAAGAAAACACAGGGTTGTCCTGAGGACCCCACTTCTGTGCTGAAGGAGCCCAGGAAACTTGGCTGAATGACTGCACTCTGCTGCAATGCGGGGGTTGGGGAGGGGATTATCGTGCTAAGACTCTCATCATCACCATTAAGAATCAACATCTTAACCTCTGTTCGGGTGAAGTGTTTGCTTTTGCTGTTGTTGACTCTGAAGCCGCCATTTCAGATCATTTCTCTGGACCATTTCTGAGGATGCTGCTACCATGATACTCTGTGGCTTGGACCAGGGTTGGCAGTGAGGTCCGGAGTACATGCACTTTTCATCACAGGGGAAGACGTGTATGTGGGGCTCACAAAATGAAGAGGAAGAACCACTGAGGGCAGCTGTAGGGCTAAGAGGTGTATGACGTCACTGTTGCCCAGGTTTCACCGCCAATCTGTTGGAATGATTGGCATATGGAATGACCTCCAACTCGAGCCCTTCCCAACTGTGCTTTCTCTCAAACTCTGCATTAATTGTACACAGTCCATTTGCCAGCTCAAGAAACAACAGTGTTTCCCTTTTGCCAAATATGTCTGAACAAAGTTGCAGTGATTTCCCAGCATGCCTGGATAGGATGGGGCTGGAATTATTCCTGCTCTGCAAAGGGGAAGTTATATTGGATCCTGTCTGTGCAATACATGCACAAACTGTGCCCAAGGAGGCCAGAAGGTGGTGTTGGAACCCATAGGACCGGAGTATGGATGGTTGTCAACCACCATGTGGGTGCTAGGCATTGAAACCAGTTCTCTTAACTGCTGAGCCATCTACAGCTCCTAATGAGATATATGTAGTGACTGTTGACGTTGTGACTATGCCATCTGCAGAACTAAAATCATCCTGCCCAACAGCTGTCCAGCTACTACTCAAGCACTGTGCAGCTTCCAAGACCCACTGATGGCACCTTGGAGTCACAGCCTACAGAGGGAAATTCTCCCGTCTGAATCTGAAAGATCTCTACAGCTGCACGGTGAATGCTGCCCCAGGCCAGCACGCTCCCCACCCCCTGCCTTCTCACTCTTTGTCTTCTTTCTCTCTCTCTTTCTTGTTTTTTCTTTTTGGACAAGCATCATGTAATTTGGAACCATAGATATTGGGTAATTACTATAGCGATGACTTCAGACATAAGGAAATATAATTACAGTCCAATTTCAGCTTGTTTCCATGACAACGGGGCAACTGCAATTGATCAGCAGTTTTCTTTCTAAATAGATCCATGAGCCTCATTCAAATGAAATGCTAATGAGCAATTAAATATCCTCCTCAAACAAACTACAGTTGTTAAAAAAACAAAAACAAAAACAAAACTGGAACTAGACTCTATCAGGTGTGACATCTTCATCCCAGATTCTGGGATCCTCTAAAAATATGTGGTGCTTGGGAGACCGCAGAGTACTGAACTGCCTGTCAATTACAACAGAACAGGGTATGTCACACAAATTCAAGGGCACCTAAGACATCCTGAAATCTTAAAAGTCTAGAGGAGGAAGCTAGGGGGTTCTCTAATTGTCCCTACACCACAGGACACAAGAGGTCATGTAGCATGTCTCTCAAGCGTGGGATCCTCAGGATTCCCTACTGTCTATCCTATTTTTTGGTTGTTTCACACGGCAAAAGAGCATCTTTATAAACCCCTCTCGCTATCATGTGAACCAATTTCCTCTAGGCTTGTGCTCTGGAAGTAAAATGCTGGCCATCAGCAGTGGTGTCTCTATCTTTGGTAATATCTCGTTGTGTTTATTAAGGGATTTACAGCAGATTGTGAAATACCATGTGCATATTTTGACCTTATGATAATCCTGGGAGATGGCTTGTTGGCTTAGCAGATCAAGGGACTGGCTTGCCTCATCCAGCTCAAGAGAGGCAACTTCTGCATTTCCGAGACAAACTCCGCCTCTTCCTCTGCTGTTTCCCTCAAAACTGCTGCTGCTGATTCATCAATAGCTCTTTCCCTAGACATACACAGTCTAGGTTGACAGCTAGCCAATTTCGATGCCTTAGTCAGGGTTTCTATTCCTGCACAAACATCATGACCAAGAAGCATGTTGGGGAGGAAAAGGTTTATTGAGCTTACTTCCACATTGCTGTTCATCACCAAAGGGAGTCAGGACTGGAACTCAACCAGGTCAGGAAGCAGGAGCTGATGCAGAGGCCATAGAGAGATGTTTCTTACTGGCTTGCTTCTCCTGGCTTGCTCAGCCTGCTCTCTTATAGAACCCAAGACTTCCAGCCCAGGGATGACACCACCCACAAGGGGCCCTACCCCCTTGATCACTAATTGAGAAAATGCCCCACAGCTGGATCTTATGGAGGCACTTCCCCAACTGAAGCTCCTTTCTCTGTGATAACTCCAGCCTGTGTCAAGTTGACACACAAAACCAGCCAGTACATTCGGTTTTCCATCTAACTTTTTTTTTTCCCTTTAAATTTCTCTATTCCTGTTCAATTTAGCCACAAGCCCCTATAGGTAGTGTGGGAAGAGGATAAATGGTCAAGTATAATTGATCTTTTCTGAAAACTGTCAAGGACAAGTGACAGAAAACACATAGTGTGACCAGGAAGCCCTGAGCTGTGCTGACATTTCGCTGGAGACGTCCCGTGGTGCTGACAGTGTACCTTTCCCTTTCCGAAAAGTGAGGGATGGTGACGTTCTTTATCACAGTGGGGACACTGAGGAGGAATTAGACGAATACTGGCTTGTAGAGGGGGAATCATCAGTAAAGTAAAAACTCAGTATTCGTGCACTTGTTCATCCAATAATTCCTGAATGCCTGGAACATGCCTGCCGCAGGGTTAGGGACTGGAAATACAAGCACGGTGGGTCATAAGACTCCCCCTTATGGGAAGGTGAAGAAGCTGCGAGAATACTGGGAGGAGTCTTAGTCGTGGTTTTGAGAAGAAGGGCTCAGGAGGTAGAGAGGTGGTCTTTGGTTGGTGACACTATTTCAAGAGGCTCTGTAAAGTTTAGGTGGCACTTAGCTGGAGAATGTGGATGGGTCCTTAGGGGGATTTTCCCCCACTGGCCTTGTCCTGTCTTTCTCTTTGTTTCCTGTCTGCCATGAAGTGAACAGTGTTTTTTTCTAACACTGTATGGTCCCACTGTCAGGGTGTGCTAACCAAGTACATGGGAACAAGCAGCCATAGACCGGAACACCTGGTCACAACTCTGCAAAATTAACAGGTTGATGTCCGAGAGGAGCAGAAGGAGACTTGCTTCCCCAGGGAAGGAAGACACAGTTGTCCAGAATACCGAAGATCGAGGAGGAACTAGGTGAAGGGTACGCAGATGGGGTTGCTCCAGATGAACACCACCATATAAAAGTGCAGCCTGAGGTTAGAGCCACATTGCTACCATCTTGCTGCTGCTCACTGTTTGTAAAATGAAGGTAGCAGATAAAGTCTAGATTTTACTGTAAATCTTTCTTTAAAAAGATTATTTCTTTTAACTGTGTATATATGCTTGTCTATGTGGACATGTATGCACTTGAGCACAAAGTGTCCTTTGAGGCCAGAGGCTATTGGCTTTCCCAGCGCTGGAGTTACAGGTGGTTGTAAGCCACCTAACGTTAGTGCTGGGAATTGAACTCTGGTCTTCTGGAAGGGCAGTATGTGTTTTTAACCACTGAGTCATCTCTCCAGCTCCTGTCCTAAGTCATTTTATCAATTTATGTTTTACCACCAACGGATGAAGATTATAACCACTACACATTCTTGCTAATACTTTTTAAAAATATGTCTTTTGGGCTGTAGCTCATGTCTGTGACGTATTTCCCTGTTAAGCAAGCATGGCTTGTTTTAACAGGGGTCTCTCTCTCTCTCTCTCTCTCTCTCTCTTTCTCTCTCAGAAATGTCTACCCAAATCCTTTGCCTATTTTTAAAAAAAGGTTCTGACCTTTTATTATGGAATTGTAAAAGTTCTTTACCTGCCCCCCAATACAAGGCTCTTACTAGCAATGCCACTTGCAAATGTTTCCCTTCATTCTGTGGAGGATTTTGTATTCCTTGAACTCAATGGAGATACAAAAGCTCTAACTTTGTTTCCTATAACCTGATTCAACTCTTCTCATAAGTCTAGTAGATTTTTATGAGTATGAATTCCTTAGAATATTTTTTTTTTGGATAGGTTCTTTCTTTGTAGCCCAGGTTGGCCCACTTTAACCTTTCAAACAAGCAAACTATTGTGTGCCTAAATCATGAGGATATTTGTCAGTATTTTTTTTTTCTTGCTTGTGACATCTTTCCCTGTTCATGGTGTAAAGTTAGCACACACCTACAGAAAGAGATGTAAGATTATTCCCTCTTCTACTTCTCCTTCCCTCTCTCAACTCTTTGAGAGAATCTGACTATGTAGCCTGAGTTACCCTTGAATTCACAATTCTCTTTCCCAAATCCCTTGGATTCTGGGGTTCTAGGTGTACACTACTATACCCAGCTTGCCACATTCATTCTGGCATTAAAGTTTCTGCTTGGGGCTGGCGAGATAGCTCAGCAGTTAAGAACACTGACTGCTCTTCCAGAGGTCCCGAGGTCAAATCCCAGCAACCACGTGGTAGCGTACAACCATCTGTAATGGGACCTGATGCCCTCTTCTGGTGTCTGAAGATAGCTACAGTGTACTTACGCATAATAAATAAAATAAATCTTTAAAAAAAAAGTTTCTGCTTATGCCATTACATCGACGTGTCCATGCCCTGCCCCTCAGCTGTACCAAATCCTGTTCATTGTTAGAAAGGCCTCCTCATCCCTGAAGCCTTTCTTGATTATTCAGATCTGGATGTGAGTTTGCTGTGTCTGGAGACCTACTAACTTAGAGCGGGCACTTAAAAATGCTGCAGTTGGGTGTGCTAATGTAGACATCAAGTGCCCAGGATGAACTGGAAGCCAGGCGAGAAGAAGCATCAGAGTGTCATTCGACAGCAGGACGCAGGCAGGCATCTGAGCCCAGAGACCCAGGAGCAGTGTGACATCACGGTCCCAGCAATACTGCAGCCTCTCTGGGACGCTGAGCAGGGGACATTTGGGGACATCCTGTTTACTGTTCGCAGTTGCTCTGGGGTTTATTAATTCTGTGGCCTTGGGCTAGAGTGGCTACTCTAGCCTCAGCTTTCTCACCTTCAAACTGGCATACTAATAATCCTAGAGAGTTATGATATTATACGAGCTCATTGATGCAAAAACACATTAGTGCTAACAGTGTGCAGCTACTTTAATAAATGCCATTGGATCCTCTCTGTGGAAAAAAGGGTGTGTGATCAAAAGAATCCCGCTACTACATAGGAGATTCCGCAATTACCTAGGAGATCCCTCTTCTTAGAGACTTATATGGTGCATAGCATAGTAAAAGCCCTATAAAGACTTAAGAAAAATTACCAATATATGTTATATTTAATCAATAATCACACATACATGCACACATATTTACCAGGATGGCTCTTTCCCTCTTTTTACATGTAACATTTATCCCTTCTACTTTCTGTTATTGTTTCTGAGACAGGGTGTTGCTATGGAGCCCTGATTGGTCTGGTCCTCACCCCATAGTGTAGGCTAGCCTTGAACTCACAGCATACCTGCTGCTCAGCCTATCAAATGCTGACTTGTGATGTTTACTTAACACACTTCTGGAAATGTGGTATTAATTGTAGTTAATAAGCAAAGGAAATGCTATTAAACTGTTTCAAACTATCATGGTTTAGGCTTTACTTTCCCAGAGGCATGTATGATTTCAAAACACTAGCCAAAGAGCCACAAAGGCTCCTGGGCTTCAGGGGGTGGCAGAATGATCTGAAAGCCCCAAGGAATGGTCAATGTCAGGCAAAGGGAGCGAATTGGTGAGCAGCTGTTCCTGGCCACAGAGACATTTCTAGAACTATAGATCCTTGGAGTCCAACCTGTTAGATTTCAGCAACTTTAATGACTAAATCCCACCTTCCCGTGCCCCAACCCTCTGGACACAGACTCGGCCTCCCAGGTTTTTAGGGTAGCACTAATATTCAGGAAATTCTCCCTCAACCCTGGATAGAATCCGCCACCTTAACCATGTCCACACCCATGTCCATGGGACTTGGAAGTCTTGTGTGTCAGTGAGCACCTTCTATTTTGGAGATGGAAAGAAAAGAGACCTTGAGACTCATTTCTAAACCTTTACACAGCATGAAGTGGCATGTCTGTCAACTGAACAATAAGTAAACAGGGCATAGTTTTAGAAAGGCATAATTTTCAAATTTTTCCATTTGTAAAGAGGGCAAATGAGCAGACCTTCAGCTATAGGTACTCATGGACTATATCCTGGAAGGAAGGGATGTGCTTCTTGTTGTTTAGAGACAGGTGTCATGTAGCCTTGGCTGGCCCGGACCTCACTGCATACCCGGTCTCTCTCCGACTTAGCAGTCCTCCCTCTCCTGGTATTACAGGGATGCACAGCTCTGCTTAGGTCTCATTTTGTTACTTTTGTTTTCTTATATTACTATTTTAATTTAAAGACAGATGTAAAAATCCATAGCCCAAACACCCTTTTAGCTTCTTTCCTTAAGTGACAAGTATTTTTACTTATATAAACAAATACGTAATTAAAATATTTCCCATACCATATGTGCAGGTTTCTGAACAAAAGTCAATAATAAGAGCACGTGATATTACCTATATGATAACAGAGTAGCTTAACCCAGTGTGGAGCTTCCCAAGATTTCTTAAAGCTTTAAGGAAAATCCTCAAGAAGTAAACGGAATGCAGAAGTTAGATGGGGAGAGAACATGTAAGAGCCCAAAGCAACTTGATAGGACGCAAAGAAGGGACTGGGCAAACCCACGCCCTACTACATAATGGAAGTGTGTCCAAGGGGGGACTCTAGACTGATGCTTTCTCCCAACGATTGAGTCTTGGCTCTATGACAGTAGCTTTGTACCTCAATCTGCTATGAGATGAAAAAGACCCACATTCATGTTTTACAGTATGAGAGGCCGGAACGAAATGACTAGACAGTCAACTCCAAGGCAAGGCCCACACCGCGGCAGCCTTTCCTTTCAGCAAAGACTTTTCCTTCCTCAGAGTTTTATTACTCTAAAGGAGAGCAATTAAAATTGACCATTTTCTTATGCGATAAAACCAAATGGAAAATAAACATAGGCTTGTGGAGGCAGACTTAGTGCTGGTCAGAACCAACAGCGGTCAGTGAACACTGCAGTGGGCACTGTGCAGCTTAGCTAAGCGTGTGCCACCTGCCTGGGGCTTTTGTAACAAATAGTTATCTGCTAGAAATTCCCTATTGTCACACATTCTAAAGAGAGCACCTTTATGTTTGGTGGGTGTTAGGTAAGTCAGGTGCCAGCACTTGGCAGGAGGCTGAAGAAAGCCTGGTCCCTGAATTCAGGAGCCAGCCCAGTAGGAAACAGGCAAAGGGAAGGTCTCGACAGAAAGCAGGGGCTTCTTTGTTGAGTCAGGGAGAGATGCTAGCAAGCACCACAGGGCTAGAGATATCCCAGCCATGTTGGGATGGTTTCCAAGAGCACTACTAGCAATCAGGTGACAAAGGCCATACCCCAAACCCTCTAGTCCCTTAGTTTTAAGATTCTTGATCAGATTTATAGGGCCTGTGTCCTAGGAAGGAAGAAAGAAGTGGGGAACACAGATAGAGAGAGACAGAGTGAGACAGGGAGAAACAGGCAGAGAGAGACATGGAGAGATAGACCAACACACAGAGAAAGACAGGAAGGAAGGGGGAAAAAGAAACAGAGGCAGACAGTGAGATAGACAGAGGCAGAGAGAAAGGGAGAGGCAGACAGTTAAGAAACAAAGGGATGGGAAGAGAGAGACAGAGAGAGAGAGACGCACACACACAGAGACAGACAGACAGAGGGAAGCACACACACAGAGACAGACAGAGGGAAGCACACACACAGAGACAGACAGACAGAGGGAAAAAGCAGAAAGGAAAAGGATGAAGGGGGAAGGAGAGACAGAGAAGAAAGGTAAAATGCCTGTCATGAAGAACGCATTTCCAAAGCAGTGGAAGCTTCCTGGGGTGTGTCAGGTGGCCTTGCTGAGCCTGAGTGATCTGTATTCTCCAGTCAGGTGTAATGGACTCGACTGTATCTTTTCTTTTCCAAGTAATGGATCATGGGAATGTGGATCTTCAATCAAAGGACCCCTGTTGAGCCCAGCCAGTGAAGTGCTGCCCTCCGACACCAGTGAGGGCAAACAAACACAGGCTCAATCTCCAAGGTGACTTCCCCACCCAGCACACCAGGTGCCACCCTCGTGCCCAGGTGAGACGCCTCTGTGATGCTGCCCCTGCCCTCCAAACCCCAAATCTGACCCTTTAAGTGTTTCCTCACCCTGGGACTCTGCCAGAGACATGCAAGGAAAGGGCGAGCTATTACCTCAGATTGCTCTCCAGGGTTTCCTCATCCGAAGAGAAGGTCCCATTGCTGGCACTCTGGGACGAGTGACTCTGCCTCCCAGTCGATTCTTCCTGAGACAACAGAGTGCCTTTCTTTTTCTTTTTGCCAAACAACTTCTTAAAAGGCTGGAATTTGCCTTCCTTCTTCTTGTCTGTGAATTACAAGATAAACACACGGCTGCAGTTTGATAGGGCTGTGTCTCTGACTAGGAACAAATTACCACTCAGCCACTTCTGGCCAGGAGAGCCAGGGCAAAGGGCATCTAGAGACCAAGCCCGCTGCTGAGAATGGCAGAGCCGCCCAGGCATCAAGGTGCACAATGAGGCAGGGCACAAGCCACAGGCACGATGCACCTTCTGACCCTCAGGCTTCTAGAAGATCAAGAGGAGGTTCCGATGGCAAGGCCAGGAGGGTGCCCACAAACACGTGCCACGTGAGGGTAGCATGTCCTTTCTTTAACAAAGCCAATGGTCAGGGTCATCTTCTGGGAGAAGCTGTGAAAAGCATCCAAGACATACAGGGATTTTCAAAAGTATAAGACACAAAGCCCCAGTCATTCTGGTTTAGCCTTGTCACATACAGAGGATAATGGTTAACTCTTGGCACAAGCTGTGCGTCATTGTCACCCATGACCAGATAGCCCTTGATTATCTCCCATAACTCCTTTAAAATTTCTCCATGAAGAAATCCCAAGCAGTTGCTATGAACCTCTTTCCACATATCACTGCATCTACTAGGGACCCGGGCTTGCCGATAAACTTTGTTGAAGATCTTGTCAGCAGCGCCTTCCACTCTGCTCCTTTGGATACAAATTCCTTCCCTTCACTCCACTTCTACCGTGGAACAGAAAGTGTAAACCCTTTTCCACCAGGAAAGTACCATTTATCATCTTTCCTTGAGAACCTTAGAGTTGTTCACAAGGTAGTCTCGTGACCATCTTTGAAACTGCTTCACCTTCACAATGCCACCACTGCTCCAAAGACCTGCTGGAAAGATCAATCTCTACAATGACTCAGTTACATTACTAAATATTGTTAATGTTCCTGTGGTGGGTTTTGCCCATGGGAAGCGGCACCACTAGGAGGTGTGGCCTTGTTGGAATAGGTGTGGCTTTGGAGGAGGTATGCTTTGAGGGCTCCTAGTGTTCAAGCTCTGCCCAGTGCAGAAGACAGTCTCCTGGCTGTCTTCACATCAAGATGTAAAACTCTGAGCTCCTTCTCCAGCCACCACATCAGCCTGCAGGCTGCCTTGCTTCCCACCATGATGATAATGGACTGACCTCTGAAACTGTGAGCCAGCCCCAATTAAATGTCCTCATTCCCAAAATTTACGCTGTACTTCCTATTGGAAATATCTTTATGAAGTTTAGGAGTTCATCTTACACTTATTTTACTATTAAATTTGCTAGTCTTCTTTCGAAAAGATTTAGTAATGACTCTTAGGTCCAGCCTATGTTTAGACAGTAAAACATAAAGTGGCATTAATAGATATGGATTCTTTTTAAAATACTTTATTTTTTAAGATTAAAATATGATTATATCATGTCCCCCTACTCGTTCCTCTTCCCTACAAGCCCTCCCATATATCACTCCTTGTTCTCTTTCAAATTAAACCTCATTTTCATTAATTCTTATTCACATATTTAATATATAGAAATGAATATATATGTAAGTATAACGGGCTTACTCCTCATAATGTTACCTGTATGTGTGTTTTCAGAGCCAATCATTTGGTGTTGGATCTCTCTTTCCTGGGGAAGGCCATCTCTCCCTCTCAGTGTTCCTTGGCTGCCTATAGTTCTTCGTGTAGGGCCGAGGGGCCTCATGGACTTCCCTACCACATTAGCATATCTTTTGTTGTTGTCCTTGTTCAGGTCATGTTTAGTCAGTCATGACGGGGAGACTTTATGGGTGTAGAGTATACACTCTTTAAACCATAGCAAGAATTATAAATTCTTACTTATTTGGTTCCTCCCCTCCGATTTATAGTCTCAGTTTATAAACCCCATCCCCTCAAAGGCTAGTTATAACAGATGCAATTCCCTGTCACAACATGTGTAAGTCTGGACATGTGTCTATAAACATTCATTAAATAAACCCAGGACTCCAAAGGATCACTGGACTCAGCTGGCTTAAGGACACACAGCCCCTGGTAGCCACTATTTTCTGGACAAGCAGGAATGCTACTGTTAATATTTTTTTTGAGGCAAAGATGGGGCATGAAAGAACAAATTTCACCAATTATTTGGGCAGTTTCACCACTGTGGCAAAACCCAGCACACACCCGCAAAGCTAACTCGAAACATCCGGAGCACCCTGCTGTGCAGAGCAGAGCTTGGTGGCAAACATGGATATGTCTGAGGATCTCACCACACAGACTTTACTGGTCTTGGGTAGACGGACAACGGGGAAAAGAGGAAAGAGGTGGTGATTACTAGTAACGTGATGTGTTCTCTGGCTACTGACACAGCTAGTGATTAAAGATCTGGGCCCTGAAGGCAGGAGTGTTTGGCTCAAATCCTAATCCTGTCCTTTGCTAGCATCTACCTCCCACCCTCTCTAGATATTCACGCTTCTTAGCTTTATGACTGAGTTCATGGGTGAGCAGCAGGCTGCCACATTTCCTTAATATTCCAGCAGTTTTCCACTTTAATTTTCAGCCTGGAAGACCTTATAGACTCATACATGCTGCTTTAAGATCACTTAAGTGATTGTCATTCTCCAAGTATTGAATTAAATTAATTTATTTTTGTTGTCCAATAACAACATCAGGGCCCCCTTTTTTTTTTCATTTAAAGAAGTGCCCACTATCCACTATTTCATGGACGTCATCATATACCACCAGAGGCCTGCATCTCATAACCACTAGTTTATATAGATAATCCTAAAAAAATTAAAAATCACCTGGAAGGTCAAGCAAATAGGATTCCTTTCCCATTTTTCATATGGATAAAATTCTTATGCGTTTATTCCTAATCTTGAATTATTAAAGGCACCTAACTTCACTGTACTGCTTTCTAGGGTGTGCAACCAACATCAGAAACGGATGGTAGAATTCAGTTTAAGCATCACCATAAATGTGTTGATTTGAGGTTCTCAGTAGTTGACACAGGGTTGCTAAGGTCAGAACATTGGAAATTCCAGGTAAAATAAAAATGAAGTGCATATCTTCGAGAAGCAACTTGCAGAGTCCCTAATGTGCTATTTCTACCACTCTCCAGAACAGAGAGCAGGCAGTGTTTATTCAGAAGAAGTCTGATTGGGTTAAGAAACTTGACTTTCTCTTCCTCAAGCCCCTCCCCTTATGATGCTCCTCTTCAAGCCCCTCTCACTCATGCCCCTCATCTTCATGGCCTCCTCATGCTCCTTCCCCTCTTCATGCCTCTCCTCATGCTCCTCCAATTTTTTTTTAGAGATTTATTATCTATCTATCTATCTATCTATCTATCTATCTATCTATCTATCTATTATATGTAAGTACACTTACATATAATAGCCATCTTCAGACACACCAGAATTTGGTATCGGATCCCATTACAGATGGTTGTGAGCCACCATGTGGTTGCTGGGATTTGAACTCAGGTCCTCTGGAAGAGCAGTTGGTGCTCTTAATCGCTGAGCCACCTCTCCAGCTCTTGCTCCAAGCCTTGCTCCCTCCTCCCCACTCACTCCCGGTCCCCCCCCACCTCCCGACCCCCACCCCTTGCTGTAGCTGTCTTCAGACACTGGGTTTCCAGGAGCTTTACTGTGTAACCCAGGTTGGCCTCAATCCTGGCAACAATCCTGTCTCTGCCTCTTAAGTGTCAGGATTCCAGGCACTGCTTCATGTGGCTTTCTCTGAACTCACTTTGATAAACAGTCTTCATCAATCTTCCTTTCTTCCCCCATCCCTTCCCTACTTCTACCTCCCACACTCCCTCTTGACCATTTGCATGTTAGGCAAATATTCTACCATTGAGCTACATGTAGACTTCATTATGTCTTTTAGTTTCTCTAAGTAGTCTTATATCACACACATACACACACACACACACACACACACACACACACACACACACACACACACGGCCAAGTTCTTCTAAACTCCAGTGCACACTCCTATATAAACCTGAGAGTTAACTGAAACATTTGGGACTCACTGGTAAAATAAGCTTAATGTTTTATGTAAACTTCGTCAAACACATTTAAATAGATACATTAAGATAGGGCATACAGCAATTGTTTGGATCCCAAGATTCCACTAATTGAAGGGATTCTCTTACCCTGGGGCTTTCTCAACACTTTTTTTGAGACGGGACTTCCAAGTTTACAAAGATGACGGAACACACCCTGTGGTGCACAGGGACTCTGTGGACACCACATTTATACCAGACCCCACAGCCCTGGGATATCTTAGTCACGACTAAGGAGCTGGCAGAATGTCACCTGGATGCTGAATCACAGGGTCATGAGATGGCGAAACAGGGACTAGTATTCTGCTCCCGGGGAGCAGTGGGCTGATAATCCAGTGGCTTGTCGGGTCACAAGGCGAAAAGGAAGCATCTTCTTATTTTCCAGGGGAAGCAGGAAAGGAAGAAGGTATTTGCTGCCATGCCGAGAAGATGAGAAGACAGTATTGGGACCCCTGTAGAACAGGGCAGGGGTCCCCAGAATCAATGAAAGACCAGAGATAACAGGGAATGCATGCCCTCACGTCTCTCTGCACCTACAGAATCTGACATAGTGCCTGAGGGAAAATAGTACGGATCATCTGTTCCTACCCCTTCAGGGCCATGTTCTTTCCCGGGCACAGAGAGGTATAGTTAGATGCCTGTGGGGTTCAGACAGCACTGGATAAACAACAACAATGTTTTTAGAAGACGTCAATATTCATGAACTCGCCCACCAGCCTTACAAAGGCCTCCGGGACACTGGCAACACAGAGCAAGGACAGGGTTCCTCTATGCTCTTGATCAGTCCAGCAATCTCATCGGCTTTGAAAAGCATAAATTTGTCCTGCCTTGATGGATAGACGCAATCTCACCCACAAGACATACTAGCTGAGTGCAGAAAAGTGTGCCTGGCTGAACGAAGTGTGTAGAGCTAAGCCGAAACGTACACCGAAGAACCCTAAACATCTCGGATGAGCTGTTGCAGGTTCCCATCTAATTAAAGACAACTCTTCTTCCATTAGTTACTGCAGTCTTCCTAAAAGCTGCGAGTTTCTAGCAAATGTCCTCAAGCAAATGTCAGTGCTTCCCCAGTGCCAGATTTACTATGTTTAAGTAGATATATATATCTCACATATTTAAATATATATCATATGCATGTATATATCATATTCACATGATATATTCATATATATATATATTCATATATCACTCTAGAGGGTTTCATTATGAAGCCCTGGCTGTCCTGGGACTCATTAGTTATGTAGATCAGGCTGGCCTTGCACTCACAAAGATCTGCCTCTCTCTGCCTCTCAAGTGCTGGGATTAAAGGTTTGTGTCACCACACCTGGCTTTGTTTAGGTATTTAGGTATTCCTCAATCATTTATTTATATCTATACAGTTGTGCTACATTTTAAAATAAGGCTCCTATTAAAATTGGGGTTAGAGCTGGGCAGTGGTGGCACACACCTTTAATCCCAGCACTTGGGAGGCAGAAGCAGGTGGATTTCTGAGTTTGAGGCCAGCCTGGTCTACAGAGTGAGTTCCAGGACAGCCAGGGCTACACAGGAAAACCGTCTTGAAAAACAAAACAAAACAAAACAAAAACAAAAAAAAACAAAAAAAAAATGAGGGTTAGAGTTTACACCTTAACTCTTAGCACCAAGCCTGAGATAGTATTTTATAATTCAACACAATATTTTGGGAAAACACCAAATTTTACTTTCAGAGAACTAGGAAGTTGTCATTGACCTTGATCAATTTTATGTGTGTATATGTGTGTTATTTTTCTTTCTTTTTTTAAAGACATTTATTTATGTATATGAGTATATTGTAGCTGTACATATGGTTGTGAGCCTTCATGTGGTTGTGGGGAATTGAATTTTAGGACCTCTGCTCCAGCCCAAAGATTTATTTATTGTTATAAATGAGTACACTGTAGCTGTCTTCAGATGTACCAGAAATGGGCATCAGATCTCATTACTGGTGGTTGTAAGCCACCATGTAGTTCCTGGGATTTGAACTCAGGACCTTTGGAAGAACAATCAGTGCTCTTACCTGCTGAGCTATCTCACCAGCCCATGTGTGTTATTTTTTTCAAGACAAAGTTTTACACTGTAACCTTCTGCCTTAATCTCCTAAGGGCTGAGACTACAGGTACAAACCCTGGGATTCAGTGACAGGTTTTTGCTTACTGCTGTGAATTTATTTTAGCAACATGTATCAATTTAGAGCACCTCTATGTTTAACATAGTCTCATGAAATGGCTTATGCTTACCCAGGTCTGAGCAAGGACCTCCTTAACCACAATGGCAACTGTTTCTGTTTTTTGTCTTGCTTATCCCTCAAACCCAGGAGTTCTAATATTTCTAGTATTTTCCATTGATTTGTCAGAGTGCCCTATTACATATGCTTCACTCTTCACAAGGGAAGTCAAATATTTAGGAATAGCAACGGAGGCAGTGAGGATTTCTAATGTGAAGCCTCAGTGTTTGGATACATCTCTCCCACGTCGTGTGAGGTGCGTGGGTAGCAGTTTCTCTCCCTGCCAGTCTCTGCTGTTGGAGTTTCAGAGGGTGTGAGCCAATGTGGGGTATGGGGATCCACGGTGAACTGAGACCAACTGTGGAGGAGCTGACTGCCATCTCTACACAAGGGCGGGACATGAGGATGCCATGCAGCCCTACACATTGCACACGAAACACTTGAAGGATCTGCTTAGGTCCGGCTGGTCAAACCGATGGGTAAGACAGTGTGCAAGGAGGGGCTTCTACACGTCATACACCCCAATTTTGTCACCTAAATCTGGCTGGAGACTGGGGGTTCGTTTTTGTGCTTTCTGTTTTGGTTCTGTTTTTCTTTTCACTGAGTCTGAGAGTAAAGCAGGAACTACATTTTATTTACTTTCTCTTAGCAACAAGAAGAAATCTTTATTTCAAGTTGAAGAGACACCGGAAAAGAGCCTGCGAATCTTGGGATCCAGGGTGAGCCACTTCTCCTACTTCATAGGTCCTGAAGACTTTAGTTCCTCCTGCAAATGTTCTGCAGATGTTCCATGAGGCAGTTCTGAGCTGACATGTGGGTGCTAGGAGGCTCTGGAAGAGCAGCCAGTGCTTTTAAATTCTGAGCCATCTCTCCAGCCCCTAGAATCTGTTTCTTTAGAAAGCTAAGTGAGCTTATATTATGTCTGGCTGCCCACACTTGTAACTTCGTACAAGATCCATTATTTTCATTATGCTTTCTCTCCCCCTGCTTTGTTGATAGATTATGCTGGCTTTGTAATCATTGTGTGTCTTCAGCAAAATAAGTGACCTTTGGCACCTGGGAGAGGCACCAGCGGAATCTGCAAACTGGCAGAGAGGCTGAGTCATTTAAGATCACTTCTTTGTGTCGGTATCCAGGACCTTACTCTAGGAAGGAAAAAGTGCTGATTTTCAAGAAGAGAGTCACAGTCTTAGAACTCAAATGCCTGTCTCTGTCATCCCGCTGCTGCACTTGGGCCTGATACAGGGAGGCTACCAATAGCTAATGTGTGACCTTCAAAATCTGAGCAAATATGCGGACCTGCTGTGATAGCTAACCTTCAACGTTAATGATGGGATTTAGATTTTGTTTTTTGTTTTTTGTTTTTGTTTGTTTGTTTGGTTGGTTGGTTTTTGGTTTTTTTCGAGACAGGGTTTCTCTGTGTAGCCCTGGCTGTCCTGGAACTCACTCTGTAGATCAGGCTGGCCTCGAACTCAGAAATCCACCTGCCTCTGCCTCCCAAGTGCTGAGATTACAGGCATGTGACACCACTGCCCAGCTTGGGATTTAGATTTGACTATGAAGCACAAGTCTGTGTGCATCTGCGATAGTATTCCCGAGAGTGCTAGAAGGAGACCTGTCCTGAATATGGGTAGCACCCCCACCCCCAACACACACAGGGTGGGGTCCTATGCTGAAGAAAAAAGAAAAAAAAAAGGAGAAAGCAAGCTGAGGACCAGTCCTCATTCTGTCTGCTTCCTACCTGGAACTGCAGTGTGGTCAGCTGCCTCCCACGCCTGCTCCAACCCCTCCCACCATGATGGACTGTGCCTTCCAACTAGGACACAATAGATCCCCTCTCTATGACATTGCTCTTATAAGGTATTTTGCCACTGTGATGATAAAAGAAACTTAAGATACCTGCTTTCCAACACATAGTAAGACGGCAGGGCTTGTAACCACTTAGGGCTCCTTTAGGAACAAAGTCTGTGGGCCATAAACATTCTTGTGTTTATGGTCCAGTGATACAGTGGTGGCATTAGTCACTGTCAGTTCTGCTTCCGGATATTCAGTTGTGCAACCCCTGCCTTTGCTTGCCTGTTTTTCTTACTGTCTTGTATATTCAGGAATACGCACTCTGCCTGGGCTTCTTACGTGTCCCATAGTTTCCCAGCTTGTCCAGCAGACGTAGCCCACTGATGTAGAGTACGAGTCAGAGCTACCCCTGCAAGAGCCTTGTTTTCCAGCCTAAGCAAGGCAGATCTGGATGAGCGTCTGTCCATGTGTACTTCCCGCAGCCAACGGTACCAGGCCTGAGTCAGCACTCCCACACTTCAGGGATTTCAGAGCCAGCTAACCTTCAACACCTCAGGAGGTGACTGTGCTGCTTTCAAACCCACAAAGTACTCAAGATCCTGGTCTTTTTTGAGAGATAACTGGAGCCTTGTTGGGAGTAAGGGGAGAATTCCCACGAGCAGTTATTGAGCTTCTTTCTCTCGACTCGAAAGTCCCGAGATGGTGACCAAGGAGGTGGTGTGTGTGTGTGTGTGTGTGTATGTGCGTGTGTGTGTGTGTTAGGGTAAGCTGAGAGTATGTGAAGCCAAGGGAAGAGGGGTGGGTTTTTAGACTAAGGCGGACTGAGGGGACTTGGCAATCTATCTAATGGGTTCTGACCAACACTCTCTTTAAAATTATTAGAAGAGATGAAAATGGAATATAAAGTAGGGGGAAAATTACTTCATGATACTTTGGTTTTTAGTTCACATATGTGTGTACACAGCTACACACAAACACACATTCAGATAGAGATGTATTTCCTACGAGGATAAATTAAAACGCATTTGTAAAACATTAAGAAAAATGGCCACACAGCTCATTTAAGACACCAGGGTCAGAAACCATTGATCCACACAAACTGTCGCCTTAGCGACAGCCACGCTTCTAAATGAAGATGAGAAGGCACTGCGAGCAGAAACGGGCTGAGAGCCACCAGAGAGATTAAATGGGACGTCTGGTGGCACCAAGACCAGAGCTGACGCTCAACTCTGGCTTTGAGAGTCGTGTTTAATTAAGGACCCAACGCTTCCATTTCTTAATTACAGAAAGAAGCAAGCTTTATTAAACCCGGATCCTCATAGATGCTTCGCTGGGCTGGGGCTCGACTCAAAGACTTCTGACTAGGAGCGTAACGTTAAGAAAGCATCGTGTTTACTTTTTGTGCATGCTTTACTGACCACATAAAATTCCCATCTGGGTTAAAAGAGATCCGGTGTCTTTGTTTGTTTGTGAACGTGCTAGAAATGGAGCCTAAAGTCTCCCACACACTGGGCAAGCATTGGACCCCTGTTGTACCCTGAACCCATGGTAGTTTTTTGCACACTTTTCAAATGATGATGTCTGGAAGTTGGGAGAGTCAATGACGCTGCTAGTACCGGTTTTTCCCTATGTTTAAGAAATGAAGCTGTATGTGGTGAGGCCAGGCAGGAGAAAAGCCTAGGCCCCCCTGTTCTGAGCCCCATATTTATCCAGCCACCAGGCCACTCAGGCCCTCATGCTGTAAGACTCAGACTGGGGAGGGAGCCTCTACTCCTCTCTACCAATTTTTCAGAGGCTCTTCGTCTAGACCATACCCAAAGTATTTATGTAGCGCCTGGTTCTTAGGAGACAGGTGGAAGGAGACTATTCTAGAAATGTTCCATGGAAACCCTGTTTTACGTTCCTGAGCATGCCATGGGAACTTTTTAGAATTCGCTGTTGACCTCTGGCTACCCAGCATGAAAGCAAGAATGGATTAGAGAGCCTTTAGAGAAGTGGTTCTCAACCTGTGGGTGGCGACCCCTTCAGGGGTTGAATGACCCTTTCACAGGGGTGGCCTAAGACCACTGGAAAACATAGATATTTACATTACAATTTGTAACAGGAGCAAAGTTATCGTTATGAAGTAGCAATGAGAACATCTTTATGGTTGGGGTCTCGTCACACCAGGTGGAACAGTACTAAAGGTTTGCAGCATTAGGAGGGTTGAGAAGTACTGCTTTATTTAGACACTTACATTCATGGTAAATTCCCAGTGGTGTTTCAAAGATACGTCTGTAGGAGATGAAGAGGGCTGGATGGGGAGCAAGTTGTATTCGCTTCATAAATAATGACACCAGCAAACCCCCAAGCTCTGTCTGTGTGCCGCTTAAGGGTTTACATTATTCCTGCTAACCAAGTTCAGCATAATTTTCCACGTCACAGGCTGGAAATGCAAGCTAAGTGAGGTGAGCTGGTTTGTGGCACTGTCCAGATAGTCATCGGCCAAGACAAGATTCATACCAGGCTTCCTGATCCAGAAACCACACCCCACTATCCTTCTGTGTAGCCCAAGCAGGCTACCGGCCTCCAAGCTCACTCCACGGATACAGGTGAGCTCTGGGGGGTGGAACTTGCCTTGGAATCTATAGGTTTTCACTTCCTAGCTGAAGGGTTGGGGACAAGTTCCATACTGTCTTTAGTTTCTGTCCTCTTTTCTAAAACAAAAACAAAAACAAAAAACCGGGACCAATCACACTAAGGACTTGTAAGGATTAAGTTAGATGCCACGTTGCAATTATTTATCATAATACGAGACAGAAAGTCTCTCCAAACTGTTAACTGCTGAAGTGCTGGCTAGGATGAAGACACAATTAAATCAAGAAGTACTTTTGCTTTGATCTCTGTGTGACAGTTCTCCATTGTTAAAGAGCTGAGGAAGCAGAGACAGAAGTGTGCAAAATACACAAAGGTGAAGGGAAGGAGGAATCAGGAGGAATGTCAGGAAGTGTGTAATGCAGAGAAGCAATAAGGAGATAAATTATTTTTAGAGCAACGCAGACATAAATTGTTCTCTTAATCCTATTTTACCACAGTTCTGGGATGTATCAGATCTCACCAGTGTAAAAGGCTCTAGGGTTGAGAAGAATAATGTCAATTCTCCCTAGACTCTGTCTACTATTCTTAGGAAGCATATAAGCCAGTGACATTTGGTTGTGTCATATGCAGGAGTGAGAGGTACATACATAGATTAAAAGGGGAGATTCAAGGACTGTAAGATCCAGGAATTCCCCCTTTCTCCTGGATAGCTAGAGCCAACTCTACCCTAGTAGGCACTGAATTCAGAAGGTGTAGTACAAAGGTCCTAGACTGAAGGACAGATTTATGTTCAGAGGCATTCTCCTGCCTACAATGACCCAGGAAACCCCTTCAAGCATCAGGACTCTGGTAGCCTTTGTAAGGTAACAACCAAGCTTAGGTTCCTTATGTTTAGTTTTGTTTAGCATGTCTTATGTACTGAGAATTGGTGGCTGTTAGCATCCAGAACCTGCCTGCAGCAGATATGTGGGCGGGTCCACAGACCTGTTGTTGCCAGGGCAACGGCGACCATATTCCCAGAATCCATTGGGTTTAGCTCCCACCTTTACCTGGACTGTTACGTCACGACATATATATATATATATATATATATATATATATATATATATGGGTACTCCATCTTTCTCTCTCTCTCTCCCCTCTCTCCTCTCTCTCTCCCTTCACGCGCCGCGGTCCTCACTCCCCCCCCCTCCAATTAAACTTCCAAAAACACAGAGCTGCTTGTATCTGGTGTCTGTGGACGCGCTGCTGCGAGCCAAACCTATCATTGGTGCATGGGCCGGGAACACAGCGGTTTGCGTCCACCTCCGGTCCACTGCCGGAGCAGACGCGGGCACGACCACATGCAGCAGCCGCCGCTGCTGCCGCCGCTGCCGCCGCTGCCCCCCCCACCGCAGAACAGCCGCTGAGCCGCCACCGCCACCACCGCCACCTTACTTCCCTCTTCAGACCCCACCACTTAGTTGCATTTTTAGGGGTGTACCTTTCACCCATTCCT
>NW_022196905.1:69670065-69677262 GCF_008632895.1 Mastomys coucha | reverse complement strand
GCGACCATATTCCCAGAATCCATTGGGTTTAGCTCCCACCTTTACCTGGACTGCTACGTCACGACATACATACATATATATATATATATATATATGTACTCCATCTCTCTCTCTCTCTCTCCCCTCTCTCCTCTTTCTCTCCCTTCACGCGCCGCGGTCCTCACTCCCCCCCCCTCCTAATTAAACTTCCAAAAACACAGAGCTGCTTGTATCTGGTGTCTGTGGACGCGCCACTGCGAGCCAAACCTATCAGTGGCCCTGCACATTTAAAAAGATTTCTTTTTATTTTACGTGTGTGAGTGTTTTGCCTGTATGTATATCTGGGTTCCATGTGCACGTAGTGCCTACAGAGGCCAGAAGACGGCATCAGATCCCCTGGCACTGGAGTTATAGAGGGTTGTGAACTGCCATGTGGGTGCTGAAACCAAGCCTGGGTCCTCTGCAAAAGGCACAAGTGCTCCTAACCACAGAGCCATTCCTTCATTTACATCTTACATCTTACATTTTAATGAACATGCCCAGGATCAGAGGAGCAGAGGTGAGGAGGACACAACATCTATCCCAACACTGGGAGTAACTGGGACCAGCAGGACCCAGGCACACAGGAACACCGCCAGCCCAGTGACACTGGTTCCTTCCAGTCTGTCTGGGCTGGTGCTCTGAGCAGACCTTGGGTGCAAATTTTGCAGCCAGTCCCACAACACCCAGAGGAAGGTCCATTCCTGGGCGCTCTAATGGGCCCAGGATCACAAGATCCCAGAATAACAGGATCACAGAGACAGCTTGACTCTGAGGAGTTCTGATACAACCTGGATCACAGGTAGGACAGGCCCCAGTCAGAATTAGCCATGGCAGGTAGCACTAGAGATAACCAGATGGCCGGAGTCAAGCGTAAGAACATAAGCAACAGAAACCAAGGTTATTTGGCATCATCAGAACCCAATTCTCCTACCATAGCAAGTCCTGGACACACCATCACACCAGAAAAGCAAGGTTCAGATCTAAAAATTACTTCTCATGATGATGATACAGGACTTTAAGAAGGACATAAATAACTCCTTCAAAGAAATACAGGAGAACACAGGTAAACAGCTAGAAGTCCTTCAAGAGGAAACACAAAAATCCCTTAAAGAACTACAGGAAAACACAATCAAACAGGTGAAGAAAATGAACAAAACTATCTAGGATCTAAAAATTGAAATAGAAACAATGAAGAAATCACAAATCGAGGCAACCCTGGAATTAGAAAACCTAAAAAAGAGATCAGGAGTCACAGATGCAAGCATCACTAACAGAATACAAGAGATAGAAGAGAGAATCTCGGGGGCTGGAGAGATGGCTCAGTGGTTAAGAGCACTGACTGCTCTTCTGAATGTCCAAAGTTCAAACCCCAGCAACCACATGGTGGCTCACAACCATCTGTAATGTGATCTGGTGCCCTCTTCTGGAGGGTCTGAAGACAGCTACAGTATACTTACATTAAATAAATAAATAAATAAATAAATAAATAAATAAATAAATAAAATTAAAAAAAAAAGAGAGAATCTCAGGGGCAGAAGACACCATAGAAAACATTGACATAGCAGTCAAAGAAAATGCAAAAAGCAAAAAAAGATCCTAACCCAAAACATCAAGGAAATCCAGGATACAATGAGAAGACCAAACCTAAGGATAAAAGAGAGCGAAGACTCCCAACTTAAAGGGCCAGTAAATATCTTTAACAAAATTATAGAAGAAAACATACCTAACCTAAAGAAAGAGATGCCCATGAGCATACAAGAAGCCTACAGAACTCCAAGTAGACTGGACCAGAAAAGAAATTCCTCCTGTCACATAATAATAAAAATGCCAAATGTATTAAACAAAGAATTTTAAAAGCAGTAAGGGAAAAAAAGTCAAGTAACATATAAAGGCAGGTCTATCAGAATTACACCGGACTTCTCACCAGAGATATGAAAACATCTTACTAGAGACTATGAAAGATCTTGGACAGATGTCATACAGACCCTAAGAGAACACAAATGCCAGCCCAGGCTACTATACCCAGCAAAACTCTCAATTACCATAGATGGAGAAAACAAGATATTCCATTACAAAACAAAATTTACACAATATCTTTCCACAAATCCAGCCCTACAAAAGATAATAGATAGAAAACACCAATATAAGGAGCAAAATCACACCCTAGAAGAAGCAAGAAAGTAATCTTTCAACAAATCCACACAAACCTAATTCCATCTCTAACAACAAAAATAACAGGAAGTAACAATTACTTTTTCTTAATGTCTTCATATGAAAATTAATATTACCAACATATCCTAATCAAGTTATTTAAAATTTATTTTGAGAAAAATGTATGTATAATGTACATATATATATGTGTGTGTTTGTGTATGTGTATGTGTGTGTGTGTGTGTGTGTGTGTGTGTGTGTGTGTGTTTATACACACAGTTTAGTGCTGCCCTCAAACAGAGAAGATTCTTTCTGCAGTGCTCAGTAGTTAATGCAGAGATTGCTAACTGGACAAAGTGCTATATTGAATTCTCAGCTTCCCCCAACCTCAAGGCTCAGGAAACAGTGAGGAAGAAGAGGCAGAAGGAATGTACGAGCCAGAATATGGGGAAGAGTGCTGTAAAATGCTCTCTTCTGGACACGAGGCCATGGCTCTCATAAACTGCAGCTATGGAGCTGTGGTTACCCACAGAAGAACAAGCCAACAAGATCAGCCAATGTTCTACCAGGCATGAGCAACTAGACTCAGTGAGTTATTGAGAGAGAGAGGGACAGAGAGAGAGAGAGAGAGAGAGAGAGAGAGAGAGAGAGAGACAGAGACAGAGACAGAGACAGAGACAGAGACAGAGACAGGCAAAGACAGGCAGAGAGACAGAGAGAGAGACAGAGACAGGCAAAGACAGAGAGAGATAGAGACAAAGAGAGTAGAGACACAGAGAGAGAGACAGAGATAGGGACAGAGGTAGGGCATGAAGAGGGAAGGGGATATGTTGAGGTTGCCTGGGGAAAGTAGGAGAGAGGATTCAAGATACACTGTTCACATGCATGAAATTGTCACATGTATGAATAAATAAAGGATCACCTACTAAAAATAACACAATCTAAACCTTCTATAACTCTTAGTTTATGAAACAGAGAGCAGGCCATGAGCAGCAAGGTCTTGGGCCACAGTTCTTGCACAGCTCCCATGGAGGACAATGGCCACACAGCACCAAGCTTGGATTACATGGAATGTCCTTGTCCTACCATAATGCAACCCTTTCCTTCCACAGCCAGCCAAGTTCACTAGAACAGACGCACGAGCAGGACATAAGAGGGTTCACTCTAATGCATGCAGGATGTGAGAGGGTCCACTCTAATCCATGCAGGATGTGAGAGGGTCCACTCTAATGCATGGAGGACATGAGAGGGTCCACTCTAATCCATGCAGGACATGAGAGGGTCCACTCTAATGCATGCAGGACGTGAGAGGGTCCACTCTAATGCATGGAGGACGTGAGAGGGTCCACTCTAATGCATGGAGGACATGAGAGGGTCCACTCTAATGCATGCACTCTTGCTTTCAACACAGAAATTCACAAACCATGACACAGTAGAGGACACACCCTTGTAGAAACCTTATAGAGCAATGGAACTAGAAGCCAAAGTCAGAAGATTACATCTTAGTCTTCCCCCTGCTTGCCAATTTCAGAGAGCAAGTGCAGAGCCTTCTCTTTATGTTCTACACACTTACCTCCTGTAGTGACTTAAGCTTAACATTTCCTAGCCGAGATGCAAGATTCTTCTATGTGATCAGCTCTCTAAGCCAGAGGCAATGAGTGATGGATGGTGGGTGGATGAGTGGCCCACACAAGCCCAGAAGGTGTTTTATGTGACAATCAAACTTCTACAGAGGAGTGTGATCTCCAGGTTAGGCACAGGCACCGTTGGGTTGACTTGTGACACGGTTCCAATTCCAGTAAGGAGAAAACAGCCCCTGGAATATCGAACCCAGAATTCTGCCCCTGACAGTTGCTCTGAGGGTGCTGTACAGGCAGTATAACTGACTCCATGCTACTGGGGCGCCTGCCTTCCAGAAGCAGTGTGCTGGCTGACTGCATTTGCATTCACGGCAGGTCGAAGGGACCGTGTCCCTTTCTTAAACTAGACTGATGAGAAAGGAAGAATGGGAAACTGATTGGATATGTGGACACCTGCAGGGTTTAGCTTCAGAGATAGGGGCATGGCATTTCAAGGAAGTTTGCTTTCCTCTCTGGAGAAGAGAACACCAGCTCTGGCTGAGTGCTGGGGCAGGCAATCCCAGCCCTAGGGAGACTGCAGAGTCTTCTGTCTCTCCTCTCCATCAGTAGCCACCTAGGTCAAAGACCAAATGGTGCTCCCTGGCAAAACAGATTAAGGCACAGGACACTCCAGAGCCTATTTTTTGCCTGAATTTTCTTGAAGCAAATAAAACAATTATATGTAAGCTAGAAAAATAAAGTTTGCCCATGACCCCTAGTGCAAATTGCTTGTTAAAGTCACCAATTCATTAGAAGTGTCTCTATAAAGCAGTAAGTGGTTGAGAGTTAAGAGAGAGGTTATAGGGCCAGAGGTGGCATTAGGCATTCTGCTCCTGTACTTGACACTTCAGGAAACAGGCCCAGCCAAGACAGTGACTCATCCCAACTGTCAGAGTGACAATAGGAGCTTGATTTGCAATGGCGGGGCAAGCCAGTTGGTGCTTCTCAAACCAGTTCTGCCCTAGTAATTCTGAAAGATTAATTGAAGCCAGTGCAGAAAACAGAAAACTACTATTACCATTCTACACTGAAGGGAGGAGATCAAAATATAACTGGAAGAGTCACGAGCTTTGGTCCAGAGGATCAGCAAATACTGGGAGCAGGGCATGCTGTATAATAAAATCTATCATAAGACTCAGGGCGACTTTTCACAGACTTAGAGATCACTCTGCATAGACTTTCTAAAGAAGTCATACAAATTTCCAGCAAAGAAAATCCAGCAGTTACAGACAGACAGTCCTCTCACCTAAATTCAGTTTTGCTCACTCAGCAATTATTATTATTATTATTTTTTGTTTGTTTGTTTTTTTCGAGACTGGGTTTCTCTGTGTAGCCTTGGCTGTCCTGGAACTCACTCTGTAGACCAGGCTGGCCTCGAACTCAGAAATCCTCCTGCCTCTGCCTCCCAAGTGCTGGGATTAAAGGCGTGTGCCACCACCACCCGGCTTCACTCAGCAATTATTTACCGCCTTTCCACATTAAGAAAAATGTTCCAGAGAGGATGAAGATGGCCAAGGACCAGAAGGGCAATGACTGCTCTGTGAGAACGGGGCTATTACTACAAGAGGGGACCATTATCTCCAGATGAAGAAAGCTGTCTGGCTGAAAGGTAATGAATTAAGTGGTCTTGAAGAATGGATTAAAACAGGATATTCAGAAGCTGAATGTCTCTGGGTGGTGAACACAGGAAATGGAGGTGAGGAAAGGGGGGGAGGGAGCCAGGAAGTAGTGAAGATTTGCCCGGGACAGGAGAACTCAGGGCTGAACTCCAGTGTCCAGAGTAGCCCTTCAGACTCCATTTCCAGCCAACTGCAATGTGGATGTGGTGGGGGAATGCTGAGCACTGTGTGTGGACTCTGTCAGGACAGACGGCACAGCCGCAGCTGGGAGCCTTGGAGGCAACCCACTCCATAGTCTACAGCTAAATTCATACTAGGCTTTCTTGGACATGCCGTAGCCTCCAGGACATGGCACTAGAAGCCACCCAGGCTCTCTAGAAATCCACAAATCATTACTCAACCACTGCCAGAGCGAGAACACTATGCTCGGTTTTGGAGAAGCATCATGATATGGATATTGAAGGGAACAACTTTCATTCATCCATTCTCCTCCTCCTTCATTCTCTGTTCTTCAGCTTTGAAAATGGTCTAACGTTCCCATAATTCATCATCTCTGACCAGATCCCGAGCCTCCAGGATGTCCTATCTTCCCAGGAAGACAACTTGACTTGTAGGCCAGCCAAATAAAACAACGCTTTGGGAAGATTTATGACCAACTTAAATATATTTAAAGAACAGGTAAAAGTCAAATGTGTCCTCAAAGGATTACAACTATTCCTATTCATTTAGTTAGAATAATTCTGAATTAATATTCAGAAACACTGTACTAGTGAACATTTACGTCTCATAAATCCATATTATACAAACTAGTCTTTGTAATTCTCTTCACTGTTTTTAATCTTTCTAAATGTTAGGATTACAGGAATATTCATTTTTCTGATTCCCCCCCCACTGCTGACCCATCTTTTTCTTCTACTTTCTATATTTCTTTTAACCCTCCTATTGAATTATTTGCTCCTTAAATGATTAATTTCTTAGAGCCCTTCTTTATTCTCTACATGAATAGCATCTCGCTCCTTATTCATGTATTCAGTATATCCTCCCATGTCTTGGAGGATTTAAGCTCCATGCTCTTTGAAGTTTTCCTCTGCTCTCTCCATTCCAATTCCTTTGAGCTCCTTTTCTGTTTCTCTCTGGCTTCAGCCTCCTATGCTGGATGCTTTCATCAAAAGCCTCACAATGCCTGGTGGTCATTCATATTTAATAGCGAGTCACTAAGAATCTGGTTTAAGCCAGCGCATGGAATGACTTGGTAGATTTCATCAGAGAGCATTTGGGTGAAAAGCCAAGCTTCATTAAAAAAAATTTTTTTTAAAGATTTATTTATTTTTTTATGTATGAGTACACTGTTGCTGTCTTCAGACACACACTAGAAGAATGCATCGGATCCCATTACAGATGGTTGTGAGCCACCAAGTGGTTGCTGGGAATTGAACTCAGGACCTCAGGAAGAGCAGTCAGTGCTCTTAACCACTGAGCCATCTCTCCAGCCCTAATTTTTTTTAATAAGAAAAATTTTCAGTTTTTTTGTTTGTTGTTTTTGTTTTTGTTTTTGTTGTTGTTGTTGTTTTTAGACAGGGTCCCTATGTAGCCCAGATTAATCTCAAACTCACTGTTTCACTATGTAGCTTAGGTGAACCTTCAATTTTCAATCTTCCTCAGCATCCCAAGTGCTTGGATTCCAGGCACAGCCACACTAACCCTGCCTCTGCCTTACTTCTGGGATTCCAGGTACAGCCACACTAACCCTGCCTCTGCCTCACTCTTGGGATTCCAGGTACAGCCAC
>NW_022196905.1:69622411-69669704 GCF_008632895.1 Mastomys coucha | reverse complement strand
CAGCCACACTAACCCTGCCTCTGCCTCACTCCTGGGATTCCAGGTACAGCCACACTAACCCTGCCTCTTACTCCTGGGATTCCAGGTACAGCTACACTAACCCTGCCTCTGCCTCACACTTCGGATTAGTTTACAAGCTGAGTTGCTACAACAAACAGATCAAGAAACACAGTGACTCAAACTAGACAGCTCTATTTCTATTTTAACACCACACACACGTAAGTCGATGAATGGCGCAGGGCAGTTAGACCCGGAAGTTCTTTCATCCTTAGCAAGTGCTTCTTCCTCTCTCTTCCCTCCTCCTTCCCTCACTCCCTCCTCTTTCTTTTATCCTCTCTTCTTTCTCTTCTCCCTTCCTTATATATGATCATGCATTTGTGTGTGTGTGTGTGTGTGTGTGTGTGTGCTGTGGGGATGGCTGAGTGTTCTTGGGCTTGAACTCAGGAACTCATGCTTTCAGAGTAAGTACTTCACTGAGATACCCCTCTTGATACAATAAATGCATGCTGATTGGTTTTTTTTATCAACATGACCCAATCTTAGACATATCTGGGAGGAGGAAATGATTAGGAATTGAGAAAATGTTTCCATAACACTGGCCTGAAGGCGAGTCTGTAGGTACTATCTTGATTAATGATTGATGTAAAAGGGCCTAGATCACTGTGGGTGGTGCCTTCCCTGGGCTAGTGGTCCTGAGTTGTATTAAGAAGGCAAGCTGAGCAAGCCATCAGAAGCACTCCTCCAGGATCTCTGTTTCCATTCCTGCCTTGACTTTCCTTTATAATGGGCTGTCAGAAGGACATGTAGGCTAAAATCTTTTTCCCTAAGTGCTTTTGGCCATGGCCTTTTATCACAGCAATGGAAACTCTGACCGAGACAGGATGGAACCCAGGGGCTGTGCTATGTGCCTGGTTACACCAGGATCCTAAGGGGGTGTCCTTGTCCCTGAGGTTGAGCTGCCTTTTCAGCACCAACACATGCAGCCATCAAAGAGAGGGAAAATACAAGGACAGCACAGATCTTGTGAGAGAGCACAGCAGGGTCTGGACTGGGCTCTCTGGGAAGCAGAATAGGTGTCTGGAAAAGAGTCTCTGTCTAGGCAACTGTGCCCTCTGTGAGGGAATTCGGGTAGACGAAAAAGGGAGACTAGGTATTGGAGAGCTTTGGCGCCTTCGCTAAATTTGGTATTTTCAAATGTCAGCATCCCCAGGCTTTGCAGGGTTTTGATGGTGGTTCTCCCACCATCTTACCCCACTGGCTAGGGTGTTGGTCGTCACTGTGCTGGGTACCCTTTCACCCACCCCCATTCTCATTAGGGCTGCTTATCCTCAGCCTCCCATGCCTGAGTCAGTCTGGTTGCCCTCTGATTCTGTTTCTCCAGAGAACAGGCTTTCTAATTCATATGGTACCGAGTCTGGTCAGCCATCTGGGGGAAATGGGGCAGAGAAAAGAGGCCCAATTGCACTTTGGTTGGAACCCCAAATTGCCCATCTACTGCCTCCCGCCCATCCTAGGCCCCCGTATTTCTTGTGCTCTCATTCCTGGGATTTTTAGGGGCTCTAGAGGTGCAGTAGAAACTAGGCGTGACTCTTGCGCTCAAGCATGGCTCCTTTGATAGTTTTTAACCCACAGATTCTAGTTCAGGGTTGCACACACGTCCTGGGCCCACTTAAGCCCAAGTTTCTGTTTCTGTCCCTGTTCTCTATTATTCAGGAGAGTCTAAGGTGGAGGAAGAAGTGAAGACGGCTTTGCTCCATTACATCCAGAACGGGAAGTTCAAAGATCTGTATTCGATGTTCTCATGGGAAAAATCTCAAGCCACAAATATCCATTTGCTTAAAATAAGGATGGCTTTATTTCCATTCATCCTGTGGATGTATACTCCTGATCTCCACAAAGTAACCACTAATTGTATTTCATCTGAAGTGGTCGGTCCTTTTAAAAGCTTATTGGCAATGATATCTAAGTTCACAATTGTGAAGCCAACCCCCACAATCACTTACTAAATGTATATTAAATCACTGCACTTCCTTTCAAAGGACCTTCACGAGTCATTCTAACTGTGAAGCAGATAGTTCCAAGGTATTGTTATCTTTATTTACAGTTTAAAATAATCTAGAAAGAGTCTTCTAAAATAAAAAAAAAAATGTTAAAGAACTTAATATAAAGTACCCTTTTATCCCAAAAGACAAAATGTCTTGTTTAGGAACAAAACTTGCATTGCATATTGACATGAAAAAAGGCTAGCTGGGCAGAGGTGGCGCATGTCTTTGATCCCAGCACTTGGGAGGCAGAGGCAGGTAGATTTCTGAGTTTGAGGCCAGCCTGGTTTACAGAGTGAGTTCTTGGGCAGCCAAGGCTACACAGAGAGAACCTGTCTTGAAAAAAAAAAAGGCTGGGTTCCTTCCCATTTCCTACACTGTGCTCATGTTAGGTTGTGCACACCACCACTGTTTGGATCTGAAATGTCTCCCTGGTGTTAAATGGCTGGACCCCGACACTGGGCACTCCTGGTAGGCTATGCCTTCTGGGAAGCCTTTCACGCTGTTGGAGACATGCCCTTGAAGAGACTGTGAGACCCAGTCTCTCTCTATCTTTCATTTCCTGACTACTACAACAAGAAGAGTTTTGTGGGGCTGGAGAGATGGCTCAGCACTCACTGACTGCTCTTCCAGAGGACCTGAGTTCAATTCCCAGCAACCACATAGCGGCTCACAATCATCTGTCATGGGATCTGATGCTCTCTTCTGGTGTGTCTGAAGCAACGGTGTAGTCACATACATAAAAGTAAATAAATAAATCTTTAAAAAAAAAAACTTAAAAAAAAAAAGAAAGAAGAGTTTTGTTCCACAACACACGTTAGCCACAATGAGACTCCACTGGGTCAAAGCAACAAGGCCAACGGACTGTGGACAGAACATCCTAAGACTGTAAACCAAAATACACCCTTGCTCTTGATCAGTTATCTCCAGCATTTCCAAAGCAACGGAAACTTGACTAACGTGTGCAGAGCACTCTCTAGCTTCTTCAGTGCCTAGCTCCTACTTACCTGTCTCTAGACCATCTCAGCTGTTGCCTCATACAAGAAACCTTTCTTGATGCTCTCCCAGTATGCTTCCACAGGCTGACCTGCCACTGCCCTGTATGTGTCCACAACACCCGGATCTACCCTAACCACATTCACTAGATGTGATCGTTGCTTATTTGCCAGTCTCCATCACTGTGCCATGTGCTCCTGGAGGGCAAGGTCCATATCTTGTCTTGACATCCTAACACGTCAAAGTACAAGGCATGTAAGCCCTATCAGTAGCAGCCACACGGGAGAGAAGAGCCAAGAAGGAGTCTATAAGCACTGTCTTAGTTAGGGTTTTACTGCTGTGAACAGACACTGTGACCAAAGCAAGTCTTATAAAGGACAACATGTAACTGGGGCTGGCTTATAGGTTCAAAGGTTCAGCCCCTTATCATCAAGGTGGGATCATGGCAGCATCCAGGCAGACATGTTGCAGGAGAAGCTAAGAGTTCTACATCTTCATCTGGAGGCTGCTAGTAGAAGACTCACTTCCAGGCAGCTAGGACTGGGGTATTAAAGCCCACACCCACAGTGACACACCTATTCCAACAAGGCCACACCTACTCCAACATGGCCACACCTTCTAAGAGTACCACTCCCTGGCATAACAGGACCACAGCTTGGCTGCCCTTTGTATAAGTCAACCAGACACACGGGGGTTGGGAGGGAGCAGGCGTTGTGTGTAGGGAAACATGGCCACTGCTGGGATGAGGGGTTAGACTTAGCTTGAATTGCTAATCGACAATGAGTTCCTTCATTGCTTTCAGCAGTGAAGATGGGTCCTTCACTGCTTCATACTACAGCTGCCAGGCTGCTGGCCACCTACTAGAATGAGATATCTCTGTCTACGGCCATAGTGACCATGCAAATTGACTTAACCATAATTGCACTGACAAAACACCCGGGCACAGGAACATGTTTCAGGGATGTAGAAAAGCAGCCAGAAGGAGCAGAAGCCACACCCAACATTTTGTTACACTTTAAGGATTAGGCATGAGGCTGTGTAGAGAAGAGTGCTCCTCCCTGAGCCTTGCTTAAAACTCTGACTGGCCTCCTAGGACAAAGAGGAGTGCGCAAACCTGACACGAAGTTCCTGAGTTTATTCCTTCATGTTTTCTATCTTGGGGTACCCGCCTCCCCCAGCCTCAATCTGTGTCAGATGCTGCTGTTCTTTTCCTGGCCAGCATGTGCTACAGTGGCTCCCTGGCATGGCCCATTCTGGGTCCTTTCTGTGGCCTGATCCGATGTCCTCTATAAGTCATGATTTAGTATAAAGCAATCTCCTACATCATTTGGGATAAGGAAGTATCTACATATTTAACACATGAATACTTTACCTTATAACTCTGTATTCTTGGAGCCTAATATATATACACACGCCTGCATCATAATAGATGAATAATTTAAAAACCAATAAAATTAAATGTCCTGAAATCTCCTGACTTTTCAGAAAGTTCACAAGTTTAGTAATTCATGTTTTTCATCTGATTTATTTCATACAGGATAACGTAGGCAAAACATATGTCCATGTGTGAAGGTTTTGGTTTTGCTTTGAGTCAGGGTTCAACTATGTGGTCTTGGGGGCCTGGCACTCACTACATAGGCCAGTGGTTCTCAACCTTCCTCGCTGGGGCCCACACAAAGCAAATTAGTTGACACAAAGCAACTTTTCTTATAATTTCTCAAGAGATTCTAGCACTGAAAATGTAAAAAATTCACAGTTATAATTCAAGACCTTAAGTTTAGAGGTATCTGTAAGATAAAACCTTTAACTGTAGGCTGGTGTTCTTAACACACCACGGCGAGGTGAGACTAGGGTGAGCAGGGGGGTTGGTCTCGGGTTCTTTTGAAGACTAGTGTTAATTGACCCTCATTGTGGATGACTTTAGTTTCACAAAGGTTGATTTTTTAAATGTATCTATTCACTTTACATACCAGTGTCAGCCCCCACCCTTCCCAGTACCCAGGTTGATTTTTTTTAATTACCCTATAGACTTTCCTACAGGCAATCTTTTTTTTTTTTTTAAAAAGATTTATTTTATGTATATGAGTACATTATTATATGTGTCCCTGATTTTAGTCACATCAGAAGAGGGCATAGGATCCCAATACAGATGGTTGTTGCTAGGAGTTCAACTCAGGACTTCTAGAAGAGCAGCCAGGGCTCTTAACTTCTAAGCCATCTCTCCAGACCCTGGGTTGATTTTTTTTTTTTTTTTTTTTTTTTTTTTTTTACCTGACAAAACCCATCTTATTTCTACACTCATATACTTTTTTAAAGTGCAAAAATGGCCTCAAAGTCCTCCAGGTTTAGGACTGCTTAAATGCATTTAGAAACCAGTTATGTCATTGCTCATTTCAGCTAAATTGGGAACGAAGCGGGATTTGGGATGTCTCTGCCTTGTTCTTGGATGAAAATGGAGCCGATGGTAACATTTTACAATAAGAGGTCCATTTGCACACCTGTAAGTCGAGGATGATGACATCCGCATCACAGGGTCCCATGGGATAGAAGCTGTTTATTTCCCTGCCTGGTACACTATGGGTTTTGGAACATCTTCACAAAGCTTGCATTCATTTAATGAAATATGGATCTAGGCTGAAGGTGTTTCCTTTTTTAGTTTTTTAGTTCACACAAAGCAACTTTTTTCATAATTTCTCAAGAGATTCTAGCACTGAAAATGTAAAAAAATTTTAAAACCAGTAGGAACTATAAGATCTCTCTGCAAAGGAGAAGACTGTAGATGACTGTCTGGTTTCCCTCTACCCCGCTCCAACCCCACTCAACTTCGGAACCCCCACGTCTTCACTGTGTTATCCTTCACTGTGTTGTCCTCTGCCCCTCAGAGGACGGGAAGCCAAGTGAGCCAGGCTGTGAGTCCAAAGGCATCTCCTCCCTTTACCTCCGAGACTACAGTGGTTCTCAACCTATGGGTAGCAGTTCCTTCAAGGGTCACACTTCCCTTTCATGGGGGTCCATACACTGGATATCCTACATATCAGATGTTTACATTATGATCCACAACAGTAGCAAAATTGCAGCTGTGAAGTAGTAGTGAAGATAACTTTATGGTTGAAGGTCACCACACCACAGGAACTGTATTAACGAGTCACAGCATTAGGAAGGCTGAGAACCACTGTGTTACAGTGCCAGGTTAGAAATGTGACTGTGCATGAACCAAAGCCTCTGCTTAGACACCCACAGTGAAATTGCCTTCCAAGGAGGAGTCAACTTAAGATGCCCTAAATATGCCATCTTGGCATGTGAGAAAACAGCCAAGATGAGCAATCATGTTTGATTGCTCCTTAACCTGAAGCAAGACCTTTGAGAAGTACACTTCCCTTGGCCAGAAGAGAAGAATCTGCTTAGCACAGAAACAGGTAGAAGCACTGTCAAGTTCTTCCTGTTTACCACCAAGATATCACACTCTCTCCAATCATGTCCCTCTGTGCCTGTCCTCCTTCTCCACAAACCACACCGACATCACTGGTCCTATGCCTTTCGATCTTCATCTCTCTCATCCTGTGTAAGCCTTCTGTTGGATTTATATGTAAGTTGATTTGTTGTTATAGGCTCCTTGGCTACGAACTAAAAGAAGGCCAAGAGAAGAAAGCTCTTCTTCCCTCTCAACACAGACAATAATGGCTCCCCTCTCCACACCTGGTACAAAATGTAGTCCAAGAAGACCCAAAGGCAGATTTGTAGTGTGAAAACTAAATCCCTTAAACTACTTTTAAAATCGCCTTTGGGATCCATCAGCACCCGCATCTCATTTTTTTTGCTCTGGAATCCACTTCATAATTCATCACCTTTAGTTCGTTCTCCCTGGTTCTAAAGCCCAAGGGGACTTTCACCGAGGTGGGTCAGGTAAGGCTCACAATCTTGATGATCAGCTCAGCTGCCCTGCCCTTGGCTACCTCAAAGCCTCCTCTGGCACTGAGCCATGATGGCTTCCGTTCAGGTTTTCAAACATGCCTTTCTTTGGACCTTTGCCTCCTCCTGACAGCTCTTTCCTCTGACTTCTGCCTGGATGCCTTCTGATCACATGTGAGATACAGTATTGGTTCCTACGTTATATTTACACAGTCACTACATAGTTGGTAGGGCTTTTGTTTTGTTTTGTTTTTGTTCTTTGTTTTTGCAAAACAGGTTTCCTCTGATAACACTGTTGGCTGTCCAGAAACTCTATTCATAGATCAGACTGGCCTTAAACTCAGAGATCCCCCTGCCTCTGCCTCTGGAGTGCAGGGATTAAAGGCGTGCACGGCCACTCCCAGCTCGTTGGTGCTTTCTTTTACCCTGTGCTTCTCTTTCAGAATACTGACTACTACCGTGTTTATTTCAGCGACTGTTTAATATCTATATTAGCGAATGAAATGCTTTATAGAGAGCAGAGCTCACTGTAGATACTGCTGTTGTGGTTTGGAGAGAGCCCTTCTCAATCTCCAAAGAGGATCCATGCTTTGAAAGCTTGGTCCCCAGCTGGTGGCGTTGTTGAGAAGTGGTTGGGTCATGAGGGTACTCACTTCAATGTTATTCCCTTGATGAAGTCACTGAATGGGTTATTAGTTGGTGGGACCTAGTGAGAGACAGATTACTGACAGCGTGCTTTTAGAGTATCCTTGGGACTTCCTGGTAATCACCAGGCAATCAGCTTTCCTTCACCATGCCCTTCCAAAAGGAGTCACAGCAATTTATGATTTCTTCTGAATCCCCACATGTCTCTTCCTGATGGACGTGGTCCCAGTGGTACATACTTCCTATACATTTAGGACAGAAATACCCGTCACATGATGTTGGTTCCTTTTCTGTTTCCCTTCTAACATCTCTTGTGCCACATTTTATAGCACAAAAATTTTAAATTATGTCTGGTTAAATCTATTGGGTTTTTTCCCCCACCTTTCTTTGTGGTTGTTTAGATCTTTGCTTTAAAAGTTGGATGTGCTGTCAATAACTGGCCTTTGTGGGTGTGGTTGGGATCTAAGCACATGGCACATGACCTCCAATGAGTACTTTGGAGTCAGTGTCCAAGGAGACTGTATACTTGTGTGATCTAGACAATTTGTCTGATGCCTTCCCCCAGAGGGATCAATTTCACATCTCATCGAGCTGTGCCTTCCTGATGTGGGCAGGAACCTAATGAGCCAGCCGGCCGGCAGCATCACAGAGTCTGCTCATCCCATTCTTGTTGCTCCTAGGAAACGAGTAACCCAGATGGCAACCTTTCCATACGTCTCATACAATAAAATGTAACCCTGATAACAATCTTCACATACATCTCATAAAATGAAAGTTTCAAAGTTCTGTAGTGCTTTACGTTTCTAAGCAGAATCTGTAAGTGGCTTATGAAAACTCAGGCAAATATGGCTTAAATGCCTTATCATTCTCTGATGGAAGTGTTGACTTAATAAATGCCCGAAGTTTATTGCTTTATGACACTTGGTCAGATATTAGGAAAAGGTTCTTCTATAATATTTTCCCCTCCCTTTACCTTATCTCTTGCAGGAAAATCTATTTCTAGCTTGTATGAAAACAGGATAAGACATTTCACTTCTTTTAAATCCACAGATTGCCGTCCACTATACCACAACACACAAATCCTAATGACTTATTGAAATCCTGCCCCAGAACACAAATTCAGTCTTTTCTATGATTCAGAGCAGAAGGCAAAGCAAAGGGTGCATCATGTCTGGGGGATCAGGGAGTACCCTTGGCTTCAATGGGACCAAGATTCTAACTGCTAACTGTGTATTCCCCATGCTAATCTTCCATCTACACTCTAGCTGTCTGCTGAAACCCTTCCACTTGATCTCACACCATGCATAATTATGTTACACGAGAGAGATCAATATCTACACCATTTTCCAATTTCTGATACGATTATGGCTTTAGATGTAGTCAGCTCTTGTTCTCACTTTTCCGACTCACTACTGAATCTTATACTTTTATCATTCCTCTCTAAGCTACTATCTCCCTACACTTTCTTCTTCTTCTTCTTCTTCTTCTTCTTCTTCTTCTTCTTCTTCTTCTTCTTCTTCTTCTTCTTCTTCTTCTTCTTCTTCTTCTTTTCTTCTTCTTTTCTTCTTCTTCTTCTCTTCTTCTTCTTCTTCTCTTCTTCTTCTTTTCTTCTTCTTCTTTTCTTCTTCTTCTTCTTTTCTTCTTCTTCTTCTTCTTCTTCTTCTTCTTCTTCTTCTTCTTCTTCTTCTTCTTCTTCTTCTTCTTCCTCCTCCTCCTCCTCTTCTTCTTTTTCTTCTTCTTCTTCTTCTCCTCCTCCTCCTCCTCTTCCTCCTCCTCCTCTTCTTCTTCTTCTTCTTCTCCCTCCTCCTCCTCCTCCTCTTCTTCTTCTTCCTCCTCTTCCTCCTCCTCCTCCTCCTCCTTCTTCTTTTTCTTCTTCCTCCTCCTCTTTTTCTTCTCCCCCTTCCTCCCTCTCTCCTCGTCCTCTGTCCTTTTGAGCCAGCCATGGTCTCACTTAAGCAAACCTGGTTGGCCTGGAACTGTCTACATAGACCAGGCAGAACTTGAGCCTTCAAAGATCCACCTGCCCTTGCCTTCTGAGCTCTGTGATTTCATGTGCCACCATGGCCAGACACATTTCCCCTTTTTTTACAATAATTTTCTAATTGTACCAGAGTTTAAGAATTGATGGATTCAGAATACAGAGTGGATACATGTGCATGGTAGCTTTATTGATAACTGTAACAACAATCTAAATGTCTATGAACTGATAGCTGAATAAAAGGAACAGATGCTGTTTTGTGGACTATTGTTCAGTCATAAATCAGATTGAAACACTTCTCAATTATACAACATGGATGAACCTTGAAGGTTGCATACATCCTATAATTGAGGATATAGCTCAGCAGTAGAGAGTGTGCCTACTGTGCATGATCATTTGGGCTTAATCCCCAGCATGCTAAAATGATAATAAATTATTAATAACAACAAAAAAGTTATACGAAAGAAGCTAGTCACAAAGGAATGTATGTGCTGTGATTGGATTTGTGTGATATTCTTGAAAAGGCAAAACTAAAGAGACTGAAAACGCCATTGCTGGACACTACGAGGGAAAGGTGGGTATCTGTTTTGTAGGAGTGGAGGGAATTCTAAAATGAAACAGTGGTGACTGTTGTGTAATAAATACTGAAAATGGATAGAGTCACGTGTGAGCCAAAGATAGAGCACAGGTGACCCTGGCAAAGGTTGTTGTAGACTCCAGTGTGGGAGGACCTGGGCAAGCACAGGCTGCTGGGGAGGCGGCCTTAAGCTGCCGTCATTCTGGCGAATGGTCCAAGATGAAAAGTTATAAACCAAGTACTAGCAAGGATGATTTAATATTTAATGTCATATCCAGAAAAATTAAACAACTTCCAGAATCAGACAGGAATCTACTTGAATATGGATCAGCATATATTGGACTTAATGCTGCTTTTGGGGGCCTAATAGCGAAAAGTCTATGTCGGCGAATCTTGAACATTGACACAAGCTCGAATAGCTTCTAGCTTACCAATGGCTGTGATCCCATTTTTGACAGCAAACCTGTCCTACCATAGTTCTGTAAGTTTACCTTTGAGTACAGGTGATTTGAACTATGAAACTTGTTCTACAACACAGGGTGTACTAGTTGGTTTTGTTCTGGGTGGTCTATAGCCTATCCTTTTGGCTATACCTGTGAATGGGGGCCTTGCTGCCAAGTATGAATCAAGCCCCCTACCACAGAGGGAAAACATCCTCAATTACTGGATTAGTTTCTAAGCCTGTCTTTAGAAAAATGTTATTTCCTACTTTACTTCAGACTGTGTTTGTATCGTATCTTGTATCTAGACAATATAAACTCTTCATAAAGGCCCTTCAGTTATCTGAACCTGACTTAGAAATTCATTGATTTGAAGCAAATATGTACAACAAAAATAAAATGGTGGAAAAAAAAATACTGAAAAGAACTCAGTCGAATACTCTCGAAGTGTAGATTTTGGTAAGTACAGTTCTCAACCCTCATCAAAGAAGCTTGCTTTCTTTTTGCAGACAGACTACGACTAAGCCCCATGACTGGTCAAAACAGAGAAGTGACTACAGGATGTCCTACTGGTACATCTACAGGTAACATCAGAGAGAGGGGTTGGAAAGATACAAAGGCCAGAGGATAAGGATGGCTTCTGTGAGACAGCGTCTTCAAGACATTACAGGGAGTCTCCAACCATGAAATCTCAACAACAGGATTGCCTGATCAAGACTGCATAATGACAACAGCAGTGAACCTGCCAATGCTGACTAGGCCCCACCCCTCCAGTGACTGATGGCTTCTAAGAGAGGGAGAATGAATTTTCTCCAGGAACCAGCCCTCCGATAGTCATCCAATTCCAAATTGTCAGCCCTAAGCATGCGTACCAAAGGGCAACAGCAAGTGAGTTCAGAAGTAATATATATATACTTATATAAATATATAATATTTAATATATACAGTATATTGTATATAGTATATTTATATGATATACATACAAATGTGTACATATAATATACATATATGTAATAATTATAGAAGGGGTTATGAACTTGAGAGGGAGTCAGACAAGACACATGAGTTGGAGGTAGGAGGGAGAAGAGGAAATAATTTAAATATTCATGTAAAACTTATAAGAACTTAGATACTACAGTAAACATGTGGCCTGAAAGAACAAACACATACATTGGACTCAAGCAAAAATCAAAAGCTGTCTTTAAAAGGCGATGAGAAGAGGGGCCTAGGAGATGGCTCAGTTAGTAAAGCGTTCGCAGCACAAGCCTGAGGACCTGAGTTCAATCTCCCAGAGCCCACATAGCAAAAGTAGTAATGCACATGGGTGCTGTGAAGGCTTGGGCAGCAGGGGCTCTGAAGCTTCCTGCCTAGCCAGCCCACACAAATCATTGAGCTTCAGGGTCAGTGAAAGATGTTGTTTCAAAAAAAAAAAAACAGTGATGAATAATTGAGGGAGATGCTTTTTGATCATAGTTCCCAACACATGTGCACACACCTGCACACATACAGATGCACACACATGAACATGTATATACATATACATGCACATACAGTCAATGGTAAGAAAATTAAATGATAAATCATAAACTAGGACACATTTCCAGTTCCCAAATCTAATTAATTCTATAGCCCAGATACATTTCAAAACCCTCCATTCAAAAATAAGAAAATAAATAAACCAACAAAAACCAGGGAAAGATTTGAGCAAACACATCATTTAGGTGCCTATACAAATGAATAAAGACTACATATTGGGTGTGACAGCAATGTGGAGGAGGGGTAATTCATATACTGTTTTTGAGAATGCTACTTTGGAAAACACTCTGGTCATTACTTAAAAAGCTAAACATGCATTTGTCCTACCATGCGATCCAGCCATCTCAGTCCTAGGGATTAGCTCAAGAGAAATGAAAACATACCCAACAGAATGACTCGAAGGAGAAGGTTGCAACAGCTTTGAAAGGAAAACAATCCAAATGTCTGTCAATAAGCTCACAAACAGACTAGTATGTTCGTAATAATAGAAGACTACAGGGCGAGAAAAAGAACTGAACTATTGTATATACAGATGCATTGGTCGCCCTGAGGTACTCCAAATAATACATGAGTTAAGGAAGAGGCACACAAGAGAGAATGGCTGATTGGTACAGACTTACATGATTTCTTCATATGTAATTCTAAGAAACAGAAGCCCATCTTTAGTTTTGGGTGGATGTTAGAGGTTGTATAAGATGAGGCATGCCCCAGGAGTAAGGGAGGGAGTGAGGAGGAAGGCTATATATCCATACTGTTAGACAGTGGGCTCAGTTTCCATTTCTCTCCACATTTCTAACCTATTACAACTTATTATTTAACTTGGAAACATGGGTACCTTCTACAGGTACCATTCATGAATTCACTCAGTACACAAAATAGAACTTTTTTTATATTTGCATCCATTTTACAAAAAAGCAATTTGATTCATCAATATCTGTTGAGTACTTACTATCGGCTGCGTGTTGTGCTGCATGTTGGTCATGGATTATTGGGTGATATTCACTGGCCTGGCACTGTAGCACTCAGGAAAATATCCATGCTGTCATGTTAAATAAGGAGCCAGAACATCAATCAATCAACTAATCAATCAATCTGTCCTGGTGTAACTGTGTCTGTGGATTTATACCTATATAAAAGACACTCCTTTATTGATGTGAGCTATTTCCCTAAAGATTTATCAGCAATTGACAATAACTCAAGTTGAAAGCACATTTGATAGCTAAATACCCATAGCTGAGCCTGGTCCTGCCTAAAAGTGTTCAGATCACTTACATTTATAGTAAAGTCCTGGATACTTCACACGATTGGATGAATTCTGTACTAAGAAAGAGAAAGAAGCAAGCCATGTATGTGAGCTCCACAATATGAAACAGAGAAATAAGTGAGCCAGAAATTGGGGAACTAACTTGGTTCTACTTAAGATGTTGATAGAAAAGGACAAGGAAAAGAAACTAGAAGTTTAAGAGCCATTGTATCTGGGCTCAGCTAGCAAGTTGTCTTCCTTTTCGGCTTTTCTCTATTTCTCTAGGACCACTGGCCAAACTAAATTTCTCATCCATCTTTATTTGACTGGCCAAGACACATTGATGGGAGCTCTGGTGTCCACACACGCCAATGCTTATTGCATGACCCAGACAGAGTGCTGGTGGCATCCACACACCAATGCTTATTGCATGACCCAGACAGAGTGCTGCATCACACTTCCTAGCGACACACACATATGCTCTGGTGTTGTCTGTAAGGCCACACACTCACGCCAAGTCAGGATGGAAAGAGCTGTGTCCCACTCCTTTAGCTTTCTTACTTTCAAATGGCATCAATCTTACGAACCTCAATCTTACGAACCTCAATCTTACGGTACATGGAAACCTAATGTTTACGAGAGGCCAAGCTTAGCTTTCTGGGACAGATCCTCAGAGGCAAGAGTCCTTCAGAATTACTGTTTGAAGGCTGGTCATGGTGGACGTTGTCATCATCATCATCATCATCATCATCATCATCATCGTTGTCATCACGTGCTCTCTCTCTCTCTCTCTCTCTCTCTCTCTCTCTCTCTCTCTCGTGTGTGTGTGTGTGTGTGTGTGTGTGTGTGTGTGTGTGTGCCTGTTACCTCAGCCCTTGCCATGACTTCAAGGCCAACCTTGAAGTGAGATGTCTCAAAAGCCTGACAAAAAAGGTCCCTGTTTGAAAATCACTCATTATGTAGAAAAAGAAGCTGTGGTAGGGTCATGAGGCGAGAACATGCAGAGTCAAACCTTCTAATCATGGCTTGATCTTTTCCAATTCTCCACTGCCTTTCAAACGGGCTTTTCAAATGGCTCTCCCATTACACAAGCAATGCCTTCTGCCCCTGGGTCCCTGCACAGGCCAGCGGTGCTCAGAACATCTTGTCCATGGAGTAACTGATACATGCCTGTAATTTGCCTGGAAAAGGCCAGATTCCCAGCAAGTTGCACACAGAAAAAACTACCCATGCTTCTTATCGAGGAAGCTGAGGGCCATCTCCATCTCCATACTTGAGCCTCCTTAGTTGGAGACAAGTAGCAGAAAGATGAGTAAGATGTGAAAACTGGGGTGGAAGAGATGGCTCAGTGGTTAAGAGCACTGACTGCTCTTCCAGAGGTCCTGAGTTCAATTCCCAGCAGCTACATGGTGGCTCACAACCATCTGAAATGGGATCTGATGCCCTCTTCTGGTGTGTCTGAAGAGAGCTACAGTGTACTCATATACATAAAATAAATAATTAAAAAAAGAAAAAGATGTGAAAACCAAAGCTATTTAGGGCTACAATAATGAACTTAAAATATAAAGCAGAGAGAAACCCTTCATTGAAAGTTCCTACCCAGAGCATTTAATGTGGTATTAGGGGCAGAAGGCATTGCTTGTGTAATGGGAGAGCCATTTGAAAAGCCTGTTTGAAAGGCAGCAGAGTGGTGGGTAGATGTGGGCAAAGCAGACTATTTTAAACCTTAAAGGGAAGATAAAAGATGTGAAGAAATATTAAGCAGTAGATTTGTATAATATAGACAAACACAAAGGCAGTATTTTTTATTGCCAACTTGTCACTTTTGCTCAAAGTTGCATTTCCTGTCATGTTAAAGACACTTAAGGCTGAGGGGTAAGTGAGGCATCTAGAGGAGCTCAGAGCTATTCAGAGGCATCCGCAGGAGAAAAGTTGAAACAAGCCCATGGGCTGTGTGCAGCTGGGCTGTGTGCAGCACACACTTTATCTCTGGCTGAGTCTATAAAAAGATTGTTTTCCTTAAATTCACAAAGCTCTCTGCAGTTCTTATTGATGTTCGTCGTATGATTATGAGAGCATGTGTGTCAGTAAATGTCCACCCTGCTGTACATACACAGCAGCTTCATTGTAGGTTTTCACTGTGCCTGAGAAACTCTCAACTGGCAGTGCACATATGGCATGAACTAAGGAGGCGTTCTCTTAATCACATGATTCTCAGTTCACGAGGGCTACTACAAGAAAACACCTACGGGCTGGGCGATATCTGAACAATGTACACACGATTCCTACAGGGGCAGAGACTGCCTCACATGTCCTAACACGGAATTGTGTTTACTGAGGCGTGCACTTCCCAGTTCAAGATTTAGATGCCACAAAAACTGGTGTCTTTGTAGGTCCCCTCTTCACAGATGAGCCTTCATATTAAGGTCATAAAAGAAATAAACTCTGTTCCTTACAAGAAGACAAAGGACAAAAGGCCCCAGAGAGTTCAGTCCACACCTTTTGTAGCAGCGCGGTTTCCACTCAAGAGTGTAGAACCTTCCTGACCTAGTCACTTCCAGTGGGCTCTGTCTTGAACCCCAAGGTTCACGGCTTCTGAAGCAAACCGACTGAGCCTGAGGCAAAGCTGCCTTGGCCACTCTATCCCAGACACCTTGCTTTGTTCACACCTCTGAGCAGTCTCCTGTCACTACTGCTGAACTATCAAGGCCGTCTCCCATTTCCAAGGAGAACTTTAGCCATGACTTTCAATCATGTTTCATGTCTCCTCTTGTTTTAACCTCAGCGCATCTCCATGACATGCACTTTGTCACTTGATAGAAAAGGAAACTTCACTGTGGACATGTTAAATATTGACTTCCTATCTCATGGTTAATAAGTAGCAGGGATCAAACAGAAGCCCTGAACTTGGGGGTTTTAGTCTATGACTCTTACCCAAATGTCTCCCATTGTCCTCTGGATCATTCTACTGCCTCTGGGTGGGCTCTCTATCCTCCATCTGTGAGAGTCTGGCTGGCTTCTCAAGTGTTGGGAATGAGGTCTAGGGAGTAGACTCAGTGGTTAGCTCAACTTAACTCATAAATAATCAGGATCCAAGTTCAGATCTGAGAATCCATGTAGACACTGGGGGAAGGTTTTGGGAGGAGAGAGACACTTGCCTGTGTGATTTTAGTCTCCAATGGTGGAGAAAACAAGATCCCCAGAGCAAGCTGGCTAGCAAGAACGGCCATATGGGCTGGCTCTGGTTGTGACTGAGAGACCCTACCTCAGGAATAGCACAGGCAGAAGAGTAATTTGAGACAACTGACATCAGCCTTAAGGACTCCGCATGCATACACATACAAGGGCACGAACATGTACACAGAGAAAGGACCCTAAATGGGATATATATATTCCATTCCTCCTCCCCCAAGGCCCAGGGACCTATGGGGAAGAGAGATGGATTATAAGAGTTGGAGGTAGTAGATAACACCTAGGAAGGAAACTGTGTTTCCAGACACAACATGGCTGTTGCATACATGAAATCCCAACTGTGCTCGTGTGAACAAGACCAGCATGAGCTCAAGGGAGACATAATCCCAGAAGAGAGGGGGAAGCCCATGCCTGGCTGAGGCGCTGTTGGCTTTTGATAGCTGCGGGGAGTGTGAGAGTCTGCTTTCTTTACTGATCCCTGGGAGGATGACTACATGCCAGGATAGGCCCGACTGCCAAGGCCAGGTGAGCAACCCAAAGTGGATTTGATGGGTTACCAATAAGACAACAATAACTCAAAGTTGGGTAGAAAGGGGTGGAAGGGTGATCACGGGAGAAGTTGGTGAAAAAGAATGTTTCATAGAATTAAAAAATTGTTTAAAAAGGAAAAAATAAAAACAGCACACAGGGAAAGGGAAAAGTATATATATAATTCCCATCAGAGAGCAAGGAATGTCTGAATTGCATATTTTAATATTTATATTTAATATACTTGGTACTAAGCCATACTTCCTTATTCATTTGTTAAACTGTATAGGTTAAATCATTTAATGTCTAATTGTTCACTGCATTGAGGTCTTGTTTCTGTTTGAAGATCAAATTTCTTTCTGAAGGGTGCTTTTCTACTTACACATGAATATGTGCCAGCATGTGACACAGAATAGGTCACCAACAACACAAGTTCCAGCAATTTCTTTAGACTTCAACACAGAGGTTATTAATTGCTGTGGATGGGGATCACTGAAATATGTGGATTATGATGGGACAGAGTATCAGTGTTTGAGCAAGTGGGGGGTACCAGGCTACGGGCTGGGGTGCAGGGCAGGTGTGCAAGCTCAGAACTTGGCAGGTGTTCTACATACGGATTTCCTACTTAAGAAACAAAGTAGCGAGGCCAGCCTGGTCTACAGAGTGAGTTCCAGGACAGCCAGGGCTATACAGAGAAACCCTGTCTCAAAAACACACACACACACACACACACACACACACACACACAAGAAAGAAAAAAGAAAAGAAACAAATTAGCTTCAATGTTGGGCCTTCACTGAACTACAGGTGGAGACGAGTTAAGTAGTTCCTGAGGGACAGGAAGGGGAAGGCTATGGTTAAAAAGAGGTAACCAGGAACATCATTAATGGATTCTGACTTGAAAATAGAAACCAGTCACCTTCGATAAGGCGATGTGTATGTGTGAGACACAATATACCCATGACTGACAATGGGAAATACTACTTATTTCATAATTTCTCTTTTTTTTCCTCTTCCAGACAGGAGGCATCTGTGCAGCTTTGGCTGTCCTGGAACTCACTCTGTAGACCAGGCTAGCTACAACCTCAGAAATCTGCTTGCCTCTGCCTCTAGTGTGCTGGGATTAAAGGCATGCACCACCACCACCCATCCCACATAATTATCTTTAAAGGAGTCTGTATTGCTTTTGTTCTGTACATAAAGTTTTATCAGAATATGGACACACCCATTTGTTTAAGTGGTAACTATGGATGTTTATATACTACAAATTGCCCAAGAGTCTCTGCTGAGTCCATGAATCATTTAAAGCTAGTCGTTTTGTGGCTCTTTACTAAAGTTGCCAGCTCTCTGCTGTAAACATGCTCTTTCTTCATAAGCCAGTCACAAAGGAAAAACAAGGCCAGAAGCTATTAGAAGATTCATAAAGGCTGAGAAGTTTCCTTTGTTAGCAAAGGCACATCTCGAATCGCTCCAGTCTGCCATCTCATCACGTAACAATTTGTCTAAGAGGGTCTGTCTGTGAAGCTGGGATTCTCTTCTTTGTTCTTGTGACCTGGCTCTGAATTTGTTAAGCCCTTAAGTACTAAGTTTGGCTATGGTTATCCCCTAAGCTCATCTGCAGAAGAAATTCAACGGATAGAAAAAGAGAATGAGCTGTGATACACACACACACACACACACACACAGCTAATGAGGCCTTGGGGAAGTGACTAGATTATGAGAGATTTGATTTCATCAACTGATTAATCCCCCGAGGATTCAAAAGTTGATCAAATTATTGGGAGGTGGGGCCTCGTTGGCAGAAGCAGGTCCTTAGAGGCGTGTTTTCTGGAGGATCCCGAGCCCCTTCCCATCCTCTTCATCCTCTTTGATGAGGATATCCAATCCATTACTTTGATGAGGATATCCAATCCATTACTGCCTCTCTGGCACCACACTCAGCTTTCTCTCAGCTCTGAAGCAACAGATCCAGCCAATGCTGAGTCGAAACTTCTGAAACCACAAGCCAAAATGGATCGCTCCATTTTTAAGAATTATTTCTCTCAGGTAAATTGTTCCTGCCACAGACACAAAAGTCTCATCTGACACAGTCGCTCACATTATGAACCATGTTTAATGGGAAGTTTTAAAACTCTTCTTAGCATAGGATGTAGAGAACGGTTTTAGTATTTTGCTGACTCAAAATCATCACACTAAAATGTAGTGTACCATAGGCTTCTGAGGCCATTAAAGAATGAAGGCTAATTGAACAGGCTGAAGAGCCAAGAGTACAGGAGTTTTTTTGTTTTTTTTTTTTAATATCTGTAATTCTCTCCTCTTCTCCTCAAGAGCCATTATGCAGTGGGATACCAGAAGCAGAAAGATCTGCAGCAGCCTTTAATCCCGGCATTTGGGAGGCAGAGGCAGGCGGATTTCTGAGTTCAAAGCCAGCCTGGTCTACAGAGTGAGTTCCAGGACAGCCAGGGCTATACAGAGAACCCCCATCTTGAAAAACAAAAAACAAAAAACAACAAAACAAAACAAAAACAAAAGCAAAAACAGAAAAGATCTAAAGCAAACATGAGGCTCATCTTCAAACCTCTAGATTCCCCTCAAATGCCCATTCAATGGGATGGCTTGATCTAATTTAATTATTCAATCATTAAATATCCACAATATACCTCTGTTAGGCCAGTTATGCTGTTAGCTTCAACGAATCAACAATCACCCATCATTAGCAATGGTTTCTACTTTTTTATTTTATTTGTGTGTATTACACATGTATGTATGTGTGCATGCACATACATGGGCATGCATTTGCCACAAGCAATGTGTGGAGGTTAGAGGATAACTTTGGAGGGTTGGTTTTCTCCTTCCACAATGGGTCCCAGGAATGGAACTTAATTAGGTCATCTTGCTGGATGAGTGTCTTCTCTTTAAAAACAGGATTCTAATGCAATGTGGTTACCTGCAAATCAGAAGGCTCACCCCGGTAGCTTCATGTGAAGCCACTTTGCTCTCTGAATACTACCTCACAAAGCCCAGTATTTCACTTGCAGGGCTCAGCTCACACTCGCCCTTTGGTTTCTGATAATACAGAACAATGGCTAAATGGACAAGGAAAGAGTTTATGAGTAATCGGAAAACGACTTCCCCTAGTCAGGATCTGGCCATTGGCACCAGCTTGAGGAGGTGGTTTCAGAAAGCAAGTTTCATCTAAAACTGGAGACATCCTTGTATTACACAGTATATTTTACAGACATGCTTCATAACTCACAATATTCTGAACAGGATGTACTCCCTGTCCAGGAAGATGTCAAGTTATCTGTCTGTGTTTCCCTACTTTCCTAGTTTGTCACTCCCATCTCAGTATCCTGATGATGAACTAAAGAAAGTACAGAGAACGTTTTACCTAACCAAGTATAAGTTTTTTTTTCCTTGTAAGAAGATTGTCTTGAGACTCAAAATCAAGCATAATGCACAGTAGAAGTAAGATCTGGAGGAAGAGGAGGGGGAGGGGGAGGAGGGGGAAAAGAAGAGAAGGGGGAGGGAGAGGAGGGGGGAAAGAGGAGGAGGGGGAGGAGGAGAGGGAGGAGGAGGAAGAGGAATTAAGTCAAAGATAGATGCTGATGGAACATAGTGGCCAGAACTCAGGAGTCTGAGATGAGAGAATCACCTGAAGCCAGGAGTGGAAGACCAGCCTAGGCAAGTCAAACATATATGAATGACCAGCCTAGCAAGACTCTGTTTCAACAATGGGAAGAGGGGGTGAGTTTCAAGATGAAGAAAACATAGAAGTTAAACTATTCCAAGAAGACACCTGTATTTCAGACATTACCCATGTGGAGAGTCATGAAATGAAAAGCTGTGTATTTTATGTCCTTACGGAATAAGAACATGAGCCAGTTGTGGTGGCTCATGGCGGTAATCTCAGCACACAGAAGACTGGATCAGCAGTACTGCCATGAGTCCCAGGACACTCTGTCACAGAGTAAGACTCTGATTCTAGAAATAATACAACAACAATGACATGAAGACCCTTAGGAGGAGACTGAGGGGGATGGCCTGAAGCTTGAAAGCCCATGACACCCAATCTCCATCTGACCTGACGCCAACTAAGGACAGCTGGTGGGACATCCCACAGCAAAGGAGAAGTAAAGTGTTGGCTGACCCAGGTTTAAGCCTATAGTGGATCTATAGTAAACTGCTCCTAGGAACTGAAAACATATATGTTTGAACCAGGATTCGTCATGGGCTTAGTTAACACAACCAAAATAAATTAGATGTGTAAAAGACTGAATTACATTGGATTAAGCCTTCAGTATTTGCCAGCACTCTGTAGAGAGCTCAAGAGGGTTAATTGGAAAACTACCACAACAGAGGAGCAGTTAGTAGGCCTGATGGGGTATAAATTAGTGGTTTCCACAAACAAGCAAGATTATCATGGAAGAAAAGACCTCAACGATTAGGCTACCCAACAGAATCAAACAGCTTAATAGAAGCATGAAGAAAACGTCAAGCCAGACAGCTCATGGTGGGATGTGCCCACTATCTCAGTACTCAAATGGTCAAGGTGGGAAGGCTGCTTACAAAAGTGCAAAGCCAACACATGCAAGTCAACCAACAAATGAACTATCAAATGCCTGGTCTTTAATTAAAAAGTTTCGAAGACCATAAACATCTTATTCTTCTTAAGATGGAATTAAATTTTAATTCAAATTAAAATAATAAGAAAAGCTCTTAAGGGCTGGTGAGATGGCTCAGCGGGTAAGAGCACCAACTGCTCTTCCGAAGGTCCTGAGTTCAAATCCCAGCAACTATATGGTGGCTCACAACCACCAGCATATGAGACCTGGCACCCTCTTCTGGTGTGTCAGAAGACAGCTACAGTGTACTTATTTATAATAAATAAATAAACCTTTAAACAAACAAACAAACAAAAAAGCTCTTAAAAGAAAACATAGGGGAAGCTACCTGTCTTAGGGTTGCATTGCTTTGAAGAGACACCATGACCAAGGCAACTCTTATAAAGGCAAACATTTAGTTGGGGCTGGCTTACAGGTTCAGTCCATTATCATCACGGCAGGAAACATGTCATTGTGCAGGCAGGCAGATATGGTGCTGGAGGAGCCAAGAGTTCTACATCTTGATCCAAAGGTAGCAGAAGGAGACTGTCATCAGCACGGGCAGAGCCTGGGTATAGAAAGCCTCAAGCCCACTTACACAGTGATATACTTTCTACAACAAGGTCACACCTCCTCGAATAAGGCCACATCTCTGCATAGTGCCACTCCCTACGGCCAAATGTTCAAACACCTGAATCTGTGGGGGCCAAACTTATTCAACCACCAAACTACTCTATCAGAAATTAGGATGCTTTATAAACTCCAATAATTAAAACAATAAAGTCTTAATCTGATAGCACCTCAATCGCTGCCAAATACATAGGGCAGAGGAACATATAAACCACCACACAGACGGACAACTAGCAAAACTCAGGCTGTACGCGGCAGAACCAGCCACGTGGTATTACATGGAAAACAGAAAAAGAGGGTTGGTGAGATGGCTCAGCAGATAAGAGCACTGACTGCTCTTCCGAAGGTCCTGAGTTCGGATCCCATCAACCACATGGTGGCTTACAATCACCCGTAATGAGATCTGACGCCCTCTTCTGGTGCGTCTGAGTTCAATTCCCAGCAGCCACACACATGATGGCTCACGGCCATCTGTACAGCTACAGTGTACTCATACACATAAAATAAATAAATAAATCTTAAAAAAAAAAAAAAAAAGAAAACAGAAAAAGAAGGAAGAGACAGAGGGCAGACTATCTGGATAGATAGCTCTGGCGCTCACTGAAAGGCAACCACACCTTATACCAATTTTTCTCCTCCCTAAGATAACTGTTTTTAGTTTACATAAACTTTTTCTAGAGCTTTTAAAATTAATTTACAAGGAAATACCAATCTATGTGTGTACAGGATGTGCTGTGCTTGCTGTCTTGCCCTGGACTCTTGCAGCTGGACACCACTGCGAATTCCCCACCACAGCCTCTCACCCTCCCATCTACACCCACGTGGCCGCAGATGCGAACTGGTGGGCCTTTAAAAAGGTCACGCCTCTCAGCCTCTCCTCTTACCTACAGGATCAAGTGCAACTCCCCCACCTCCCCCCAGAGTACAAGACAAGTCTCCTGAATTAGCTCTAATCTGCAGCCTTACAGGGTCTAGCCTATCACCCTTAGAACAAATCCTACGCCAGGCATGCTGGATTACCAGCTAGATTATCGAAGACGCAAAGCACTTTCTTCTTTGCCCAAGGCTACCCCTTTACCTGGAATTTCTTTTCGGCCCTTTGTTTACTGTTTTGTTTTCTATGTGCCCTTTGAGGAGCAGCTAACAGGTTATACATCCTTTCAGAAGCCTGCCCTCACCTCCCACAGGCCACCTACCATGGGCCACTCTTCCCAGGCCCTCCCCAAGGGTTGTGTTCTAAGAATAAGATTTCAAAAAGAATAGTAAAAGCCAAGATTGGGGTGGGGAGCAATCCAGAGAAACACATTTATCAGTTTATCTTCATCCCTGATGGTCTTTAAATTGAGCATCTTATATTTGTTTGTTTGTTTGCTTTGTTTTTTGGGTTTTGTTTTTTCGAGACAGGGTTTCTCTGTATAACCCAGGCTGTCCTGGAACTCACTCTGTAGACCAGACAGGCCTCGAACTCAGAAATCCGCCTGCCTCTACCTCCCAAATGCTGGGATTAAAGGTGTGCGCCACCACCGCCCGGCGGAGCATTTTATACTGTTTACACTCCACACCGAGAGCTCCCCCGAGGCCTGTCTCCTTCTTCCAACAGGTTCAGTTTTTTTTACTCCAAGTAAAAAAATGAGTTGCCCTTTGGTGTGTGTCTTGTCTAACCCCCACTGTCTGTTTCACAATGACGCTTGGATTTGGAGAGCCAGGAATTGGCCACAGTAGCAAAGGCTTGACATTGTGTCTCTTCCTATTTACTCTGCCATGCTCTTCACCCAGGGAGCAAAGGACTTCTGTCTTCTCAGTTGTTATGTGAATGAAGATTTCTCTGAGCTTATGGGGATGTCTTCTGTCTGGAGAAATACACTTATCAAGTGACTGGGACCTCGGTGGCTGCCGATCAAAGTCAGCCTCTTAGTCCAGCATCCCACCTGTTTGCCAAGAGGTGGGCTGCGGCATCCTTTAACCTGCTCCCTGTTTTTCCTCTTCCAGTCACAAATAGTCTCCTCTGTCTTTTCCTGAATTTCTTTCAACAGTTCCTCATATTTTCTTCTCATCGCACCAGGTGGTCACTCATGTTTTCACAGGCGAAAACAGACTGACCTTCACCCAGCGCCTTTCACAGCTTTTTACACTTGAGCACTGACCTACTGCTGACCTACTATCTGTCATCCTCATACCTAATGGGCAATCCTGACCTTGCAGGACTGTGGGCTACACATACCTGAGTTCAATACCCACACCACACAGTCAAGAGGAAGAGAAGAATACTTGCCCATTTGCCCATTATCACATTAATTGACCGCAGAACCTTGGCCACAGCCTGTTTCCCTAACATCTGGCTCATGGCTACGGCCACCGCACTGAGCTGCCTCCTCTTTCCTGCCACTTGCTTCCGCCTTGATCTTAGACACTGCTTTCATGTCTGGTCCCCGGAGCCCTCAAAGGAGTTTTCTGAATCCAGGAGGCCCTCTTGATTCATCTTCACCTTCCCTCTTGCATCAGGGAGCAGAGATGGCAGGAAGATCCCTGTTACTCATCGACCACTCAGAGGGTTCTGAAGTAACCCACCACTGATGCTTTCATATTGTCTCATGTTGAGGATGCTGTATTCAGGGCAACCAAGGTTAAAAGGTAGGCCAGGCTCCACTGCAACGACTTGGCCAAGTACCAGCAAGAGCAGCAGATTCATTGTTCTGCATTATAGCCCAAAATAAATGAAAGGGACAATACCATTAAGAAATGTTCTTGAGATCCCACATGCATTTTTATCTAAGAGCTTTGTAGGGCACAACTTATTGTTGGCTGTTATAAGAAGAAAAATCTCGAATATTCAGATGAACACCAGTCATGGGGTTGACCTGTGTCTCCTTTAAGCCCAGCAAAAAGATGTATTGGACTCTGCACATTTAAACTCTGATTGTGACTTTATATGGAGACAGGGTCATCATAACAGCTATCAAGGTAAAAATGTGGTCATCTGGGTAGGCTGTAATCCAATATAACCAATGCCCTTGTAAAAAGATGGAATTTGGACTCAGGTACAAATAGAGGAAGATAACGTGGGCACCTAAGGAGAGCATCGTGTATGAGCCAAGAACACCTACTGCTGCCAGACGCCCAGGAGGAGGCTGGAGTTGAGTCTCCCTCGCAGAACTCAGAAGGAATCAATGCTTCAGACACCTCAATTTCCAACTTCTAGCCTCTAGAATTGAGAGACAGCTGATTTCTGCTGCTTAAGCTGCCCAGTGTGTGGTACTTAAGTGACAGCACCCTAGGAAACTAGCACAATGGATGAAGAGTGAGTCTCTAGTAGCCTCCAGACAGAAACGCCAGGGACCCACTCTTGGCTAAGAGGGACTGTGCCTCTGTTGAAAGAAAAAAAAATGGTCTTGCTTACTGCAGAAAACACATGCAAAGAGCCCATTCACTTCAGAATCCTTTTCTTGTTCCTGGAAAAACCAAATTAAATGACAATTCTTTCCCAGTACTCTTTTTGCCAAGCTAGGGTATAGAAAGTACACACACACACACACACACACACACACACACACACACACACACTAGTCCTCTGTTGTTAGGTCTTGAAGAGGTCGCAAGTTCCCATAGCTGCTGGGGCTGACTCCAGCTGATTCTTGTCAGCCTAGCAGATAAGATCGGAACAGCTGCTTCTTCCATACACAACACTGTCTTAAAAAGATGCTCAGAGTGAATTACAATTAGATCACAGAGCTGTCAAAGAGAGTTATAATTATAGCATTTATTCACCACATTTACAAGGCAAACGTATACAAAAGGGAATGAAGGCAGAAGGTAAGGCAGGAAAGCCCCATCACTTACCTCAGCAGGAAATCTGACAGAGGGGACAGGGCAAGCTCTTTATTCCTCAGGCGAGAGGAGCCCCTCACCATCAACAGCTAGGCTTTGTGTTCAGGAGCTGGAGGACAAGATCTGGTGGCAACTCCTCTCCTTCAGGGGTTGGAAGAGGAGGGCCAGCAAGGTTGCCATGACTCACCCACAGCTACAGACAAGCAAGCGAGGAGCTGAGGCCAAACCAAGGCAGCTCCTGCCAGGATGGCCGAGCTTGGCCCCTTGCTTTGGTCTCATCTATAAGAGCATATTAATCTACCCAGCAGCTGTTTATCATGCAGCTCTGAGGAAGCTTGGAAACTGTCTCACTTCTGCTAGATGGCACAAAGACAAGAGAAGAAGAGTTTCCACAGCCAGTTATGTTGGTCAGCTCTCTTATTAATCAATAATGCATTCAGCGCCACAGGAGGAGCGACAGAACCCACTCAGCCCCTTCCAACCTTGGTATCCCACAGATAAATTGAAGATAGTGATGTTTCTGCAGGGAGCGAACTCCTTGAAGGATGATGATTTCAACAGTTAGCCGGACTCCCATCCGTGGATTCAATGAAGCAACAAGACGCCTACTGTGCCCCTTGTATACGTCAGATGCTATGCTAGAGAGGAACACAGAGGTCTGATGTAGATTTGTTTCTCAAGAGCTCACAGTTCTTTTGAAAAGGTAGGGCCCACAGAAAGAGAAAGTAAGACCCCCCTCCCACACACACACAATGATACTTGCTAAGTCAGTTTTATATATATATATGTAAGTTCAGTAGACTTGATGTTTATGTGCCTCCCAAATTCATAGGTTAACAATCCCAACTCAAGTCCATGAGCGTATAATGGTATTAAAGGATGGAGCTTTGTGTAGATGATTCTGTGGAGGGAATCCCCATGAATGGGATTAGGGCCACTACAAGAAGGGCCAGAGAAAAATTCCCTCACCTATTTCAGCATGGGAGGTTACAATAAAGAGGCATCTCTGTGAGGAAAGGGGTTCTTTTCTGACATGGCATGTGTCAGCATCCTTATCTTTAACTTCTCAGCCTCCAGAACCTGAGAAATGAACAAGACACCACACTACCAGTCCTTTAGCCATGGACTAAGACAGGCAAGTGCACAGGGAGGAAGCTGCCTGATTCTATCTAGCATCTCACCATCTCACCTCCTCTTTCCTGAATGGGACTATGTATAGTGATTTGTTTGCTTTAATCATCTTCAGGTTTTCTCTGTTTTCTTTTTCCAAAAACCATACCCTACTACATCATTCAATTATCTTTCCTTACTACCAGCCAGTGGTATTTCCATCACAAAAACTTCCTCTCCCAGAACATCATGAAATCCAACTCCACCCCCTAATTTAAAGTATTGCTTAGCTATAGTGGAACGAGTCTCTTGTGGGGAAGAAAAACAACTCTAACAGCGTCACCTATGATAAAATCAACTGCAGGAGTTTTCCTCAACTTAGAGGAGAGACTATGACATTATTCTTCTCTTCAGTGCCCTGGGCAGACAGTACTCATCCGCTGGCTGTGTCCCTCTTCCCTTGTAATATTGATATATGCCTCGCCCCTCCTCCATGATACCCACCTTAACACAGTATCACAGGCAACTGGAAGAATCCCAAAACCGATTGTGACGTGGAGGTCATTTGCATTTAAGGTCAAGTTTTGGTTCTAACTAGGAAGGTAGTTGCTTCATTCATACTTAGTGTTCTGGATTCAAAATGTGATGGGCAGAATCTGATCTCAGAGATAGCTGTGCCAGGGATTGACAGCTGCTCTCCAGTATGTATCCATCCATCCATCCATCCATCCATCCATCCATCCACTCTTGCTTTCCTCAGCGAAGCTGAGCTCTGTGTCCTGTGACTGCCCTGCTGTGCCTAACAAAGTTCACCACTGAGTTCTAGCTCATGGAATACTGGACAAATCCAGATGTGCTCAAAGGGAAGGCAGGTGTTGTTATTCATCCCTTCTCTACATCCTGCTGCCCTCAAACATGGTCATGGTAGCAGCCACCTGGAGCCACACAGTCTCATCTGTCCCATGAAGCAGAGCCACTACAATGCCCCTGATCCACCTACTCCTAAGCTGTTAGAAGGGACAGAAAATTCTATGCTTTTTATATTATATTTTTGGGGATATGGGTGGGTAGTGAGGTTCCCAGCTCTCTATGGCCAGGCTGATTAATTAAGAGATAAATCTGAGTTGTATTTTCATTTACTTAAGGGAACCCTGATTTAAGAATCCGATGAAATTTCCAAATTAAAAAAAAAAAAATCAATGAAAAAATTTTTTTACTCAGCCCTAGATATTTAATGTTGAGAATATCACATTTCAATAGGGTATAGAGATATGCACTCACCCTTATCATATAGTTTCTTTACAAGTCCATCTATTCACAAACAAGCTCTAAACTCATAGAGACAAAACTGGGCAGGAGGATTACCGAGTCTGTCTCAAAACCACAGGCTCAAGAATTCCGCCGTTAGAAATAGCAGGCAAACCTGAGGATCTAGACAGGTAGATAAAAGTGAGTTGAGTTTAATATAATAGTGAGTGGGCTTTTTAAGCCCCAGCCCAACATGAATATGTACACACACACACATATACACACACAGACCCATGCTTGTAGTCAAGATACTTAAACAGCTTATAAGACAATTTAGAAGTGAGAAGATAGCTCAGTTGGTAAAATACCTACTGTACAAACATGAGGACCCACGTTCTGATCCCACGAACGCAAGTAAAAACCCAGATGTGATGGTATACACCCACAACTCCAACACTAGGGGTAGGAGCAGAGAGACGAATATCCCTGAAGCTCCGTGGCTGGTTAGCCTTGCCTAATTGGTGCGCTTTGGGTTCAATGAAACACACTGTCTTGTAATGACTATTGGCGTTTTGGTTCTTTAAAACACACAGAAATAGCATAAGAACATGCTTTCATTTTAGCTCCAGGTGTGGTGGGATATGGGGCTGCTTCAGATTGTCCACAGCAGCTGACTATGCTTTGGTCAGGGCATGACTTTGCCAGTCGCAAATAGTTTCTGTGTTTGTGTGACATTTGGAATTCTGGGACCTTTCAGAGGGTAGAGAAGTGCTAGGGCCCTCGAGAGGTTGGTGGTGGTTGTTGGATGCTGTTGGTCCAGGTTTGTTAAGTAGCCGTACACAAAGAAGAATCAACAAGAAGAAATTAGATATTCTGGGGGCAAAAATCAAACTTGCTCCCAGGAACTTGATGCAAGTTCCTAATCAGCAGGAACTAGTCCAATGATAACTCTGTCCCCCTTTGAAGCCACAGACCCCCACACTTTATTCAGGGATCTCTTTTCCTCTCCTCTTTTTTCTCTTATCTAGTGTCGGACGTTAAAGGAGTGGAAGAAAGAAGAACCCACAAAGTAGCAAAGACAGCTACACTGTCTCTAAAAAAAGGAAAAGTGCGGAAAGAGAGCAAAGTTAACCAAAGTTAATCTGTGGCCTCCACATGTACACACTGCATTAACAAACACATACAACACACACACACACACACACACACAATCACAAAAATGAATTCCTGGGTTTTTAGTAACCATCTGTTTTGGGTGACTGAGAGTCAGTTGAACCATATCCTAATAGTTCCTGTCTGCCACACAAATAGCACCTTTTTTGACTTGTTACTCTCACACAGCTCACAGAAATGCACATGGGGTTTAAAGGGCCAATGTGAACAGGACTCCATCTCCTAAAACTCTTTCTGGGTAGGGAATTATTAATTTTTGGTATCTGTGGGCAACAAATTGAGCCTGATGTTGTTTTACTTTTAAAAGTCAGATCTAGCCGGGCGGTGGTGGCACATGCCTTTAATCCCAGCACTTGGGAGGCAGAGGCAGGCGGATTTCTGAGTTTGAGGCCAGCCTGGTCTACAGAGTGAGTTCCAGGACAGCCAAGGCTACACAGAGAAACCCTGTCTCGAAAAAAACAAAAAACAAAAAAAAGTCAGATCTAGTTAAAAATACGACATGCAGAGAACCTGGTTTCTCTTGTTTGTTTGCTTTGCCTCGGCTCTTATTCTTCCGACTTTTAATAAAGAGAGCTCATGAGGCATGACCAAAGAGCGCAGGGTTATAATGGACCACTTTGCTTTTTAAACATGTCATTAAATTCCTTTCTTTGAGCAGAGTGGTGCTGGGGTCTCCTTTTAATCCCAGCACTTGGGAGGCAGAGGCAGGCGAATCTCTGAGTTTGAGACCAGCCTGGTCTACAGAGCAAGTTCCAGGACAGCCAGGGCTACACAGAGTAACCTTGACTTGGGAAAGGGGTTGGGATCCTTTTTTGGTTGCTACAGGCATCATCTTGGAGTGGGATATCTTTCAGGGAAGACAGATTCCAGATCTGACTAATATAGGGTATTCTTAACGTCAGAAAAGGAACCTTCAAAATAAATGAGCATGCGGAAAAGTTCAGAGGGTCAAGGAGACGAGGACCAGGCAGCAAACTCTAGCAGCCCAGGTGCCTCAAGGGTTCCAGATCCAGGGTTTTCGATGATCATCTGGGAACTATTAAGGAAAAAGAAGTCTGTGGCCCTGCAGTTCAGGGAGCACACACTGGTCTGTCAGCCTGGCCCTGTTTAAGTGACACCGACTGATTCTGTACAAGGAAGAAGGAAGCAGGGGCCAGCAATGCTCAAGGCAGGTAAAGTCCAGCTTGCCTACTTGCTATTCCCACGAAGTGCCAGGTCATGAACTACCTTGGCTGGGGATGTGTCTCCATGCAAGTCTTTCTGACTACACCAAGGCTTTAAGAGCCACAAAGTTGCCTCAGCCAGGGCAGGGCACCATTCTCTCATTGCCAAGGAACACGTTGTACAAGAGAGTAAAAGGCCACCAGTCCCAGACAGAGGGGACTGCGAGGTAAGTTCCATAAAGGTCATGGGACAGTCAGGATCCTCTCTTGCTCATTGGAAACTGCTGGTCAGGAGGGGAGAGGCAGATAGGGCTCGTTGATATGCAGTGCACCCTGGGGATGCAGATCACAAGGCCATCTGGTCTGTGGGGAAAAGAAGGGGACCTTACTCCCTAGGATCCATCATGGGAAGAAGAGACTTAAGGCCAGGGTAGTGGAGGTGAGATGTATGGGGCAAGGACCTTTACAATTGCAAATTCTTCCTCCTGTGAACACGGATAAGTCACAAATCGTCACGCATAGAATGACTTCCCAACTAAAATGGCCAGTGCCTTTAGTGCTTGGTGACTCTTCCTTTCTTGCCCTCACACTGGCTTGGAGTTATAGTGGCTGTTGTAGGGAAATGTGATGGTAGGGTTAAAACAGTGAGGTTGGAAACACAGAGGAAAGGAAATAAAGAGGGCTTGTAGATTGGTATAAGATTGCCACACTGACCGGAAGAGGAAGCATAGGACTCTGGGAGAAACAAAGCTGGGCTTAGGAGACTGCAGCAACTTAGAGCCACTTGTGAGCATGCACGTACACGCACACACAGCATGCAAAGTACTAATTAATGTCCTTTCCCTAGTACTTTTGGGTGGTTTCATCTTTACCTCTATCCTTTTATCTAAAGCATCTAATTGCAACAGACTGAATTGTGGGTAATGATGACGTCTAAGAAAGCCCCCGCCTATTAGAGGAAGACTGGCACCTGACCTTCCTGAGGCAGGGCAAGGGAAGTTAAAATGGTAGACCAAGTGCAGATGGAGTCTGCCCTCGGCTGCTCCGCCCTCAGCCCCGCCCATCTGCCCCCTCTGCCCTGCCCCTGTCATGCCCTTTCCTCTTACCCGCTTCCACCCAGACCCAGAGCTGTTTGGTCTCAGCCTTTGTCTCATGTCTGTTGAATCCATTTTGACTATTTGCAGGCTCCACCTGTGCCCTGCTGGGAATTCTCCTTCAGGAGCACAAGGAGACTTTCCAGGCTGGGGCGGAGGGAATGCTCAGAGAAAGAGGCATCGCTCTTCCTCTACAACAGGTTGCCAGCCTAAGACAGGAAGAGGGAGGAAGGAGGAGCAATCCCTTTGCTGCCCAGTTCAACCACGGACACCTCTGCTCCCTCTTTCAATAATGTGAAGTTTCAGAGTCTAATTGGCATGCCTATCTGCTCTCCCGTCTCCTTATTTTCGGCCTTTCACACTTCCGTTCTTTTATTAAATGCTGGAGTTGTGAGTCCAGTCCCAGCTGTAAAGCCTTCAGTCTGAGTTAGTATCGATTGTTCTTTCAGCTGTAGGCTTCAATCTCTGACAAGCGGCTATTACCCACCTTACGTTTTTGCCCTTACAGAAAGGGTAGTAGTCATTATACCCTTGACTCCGGCTGGCTAGGGAGCTTGTTTATTCTTTGGCATCATAATCCAGAAATGATGTCCACATCGGGTTCGGCATTGCTCACTTCAATTCATATTTAACAACAGAATGATGTGCAAGCATTTTTCTACCTATTTATCCAGTTTGCCAATTATTTACTTTTTTTTTCCGGGTCGGTGAAACTTCGCACTGTTTCACTGAGGTAAATGGCTGTTAGAGACTTTCAGTTAGGAACTTTTACTAAAGTAACACAAAGTTCTAAGAAGTCATTAGAAGGTAAGGTTTTATTATTATTATTATTATTATTATTATTATCATAGTAGTAGTAGTAGTAGTAGTAGTAGTAGTAGTAGTGGTAGTACTATTACTTTAATCTTGTATTTCCTTTTGGTATATGTGAGATATATATTTGCGTATCTTGAGTATTATATATATATATAATTTAAGATTCAGTCAAAGTACAGTTTCCTCATTCAAGTACAAAAATTGTTCTCCAGGCTGCCAAAAATGTACAAGTTATTAAATAAGTTGTTAAGAAGACGAGTGGGGCTGGCGAAATGGCTCAGTAGGTAAGAGCACTGACTGCTCTTCCGATGGTCCTGAGTTCGGATCCCAGCAACCACATGGTGGCTCACAACCACCCGTAATGAGATCTGACGCCTCTTCTGGTGCATCTGAAGACAGCTACAGTGAATTATGCCTGAGCGAGCTGGCTGGAGCGAGCAGGGCCAGAGGGAGCAGGGCCTTCCTGAGTTCAATTCCCAGTAGCCACATGATGGCTCATGGCCACCTGTACAGCTACAGTGTACTCATATACATAAAAATAAATAAATAAATGAATCTTTTAAAAAAGACTTGAGTGTTCATCAAGAGATCCTGAGGGAGGGGCCATGAGCAGGCTGAGAGGGAAGGGCACTTGCCCTCAGCCCTGATGACTGAGCTTTGTGCCACAGACCCACGTGGCAGAAGACAGAACTTCCAGAAGCTGTCCCTGCCTCCATTGTGTGCAGTGGAATGTGACACCTCCCCCCAAAAATTTTAAAAAGTTTTGTTTTTTTTAATAACTAAAAGTTCTTAAGGAGCACTTATATAGCTTAGTGACAGAGATCTTGCCTAGCACTCACAAGGACCTAGGTTTAATCCCCAGCACTTCAAAAACAGAAAAAAAAAGTATATATATATATATATATATATATATATATGTAGTATAAAATAGTAACAAAGCTAATTTTGTGTAGGAATGCTCAAAATGCTCAAAAAGCTTCTTTACAGTACCTGTCCCCCCAACTAATTCAGATATTAGATACATGAGCACTATCAGTGAAGATGAAATTTCCAATTAATAGCAGAAGTAAAACTTTAAGGCCCAGCCAAGTGAATCCTCTAAGTGACTGAGTTGTAGATGATTTTTAGCAATATGTTTGTGTTTATATTTATTTTCAAAATGTTTTTTATAAGAACAGGTATGGTAGTGCATACCTATAATCTCAATACTGAGAAGGTTCGGGTAGGATTTGAAGCCAGCCTGGTTGGTCTATATAAGGCCAACCTGGCCTTCATAGAAAGATCTTGTCTCAAAGGAAAAGAAAGAAAGACAGAAAGAAAGGAAGAGAGAAAAAGAGAAAGAGAGAGGGAAAGAAAGAAAAGGTTTATAATGTGACTCATTACTTTTACAATTATAAAGTAAAAATTATATCAAAATATTTAACTTTATTCAGTCTTTTCCATATATTTTAGAACTATCTTTTCCCACATGAGTGGCTTATTAAACAGATAAACAAATTATTTTTTTACTTAGTCATTAAGCAGGATCCTAAGGACTTCTATTTGTCAACATTTTGACAGCTTGTTCAAATTATCTTTCATCTTTGAAAGTCTTAAGTATATCACTTAATTTTTTTAAAAGTGTAGCTTAAAAAACAAATGGAAAAAGACCACTTAATTCAATTTTTAAAAGTATCAAGAAAGCAGTCAAGTCTCCTCCAGTAGCAGATGAGATCCTCCAGGAGCAGATGAGATCCTCCAGGAGCAGATAAGATCCTCCAGGAGCAGATGAGATCCTCCAGGAGCAGATGAGATCCTCCAGGAGCGGATGAGATCCTCCAGGAGTGGATGAGATCCTCCAGGAGCGGATGAGATCCTCCAGTAGCAGATGAGATCCTCCAGGAGCAGATGAGATCCTCCAGGAGCAGATGAGATCCTCCAATAGCAGATGAGATCCTCCAGGAGCAGATGAGATCCTCCAGGAGCAGATGAGATCCTCCAGGAGCAGATGAGATCCTCCAGGAGCAGATGAGATCCTCCAGGAGCAGATGAGATCCTCCAGGAGCAGATGAGATCCTCCAGGAGCAGATGAGAGCCCCAAGCAGACTGATCTATAAGTCTGCTTCTTATAAACAGGATGTGAGTCACCATGGCTCCTTTCATGCCTAAAATGTACCCCACACTAGTGTTCTGGGCAGCACACACACACCCCTCCGTCTGTCCACATCACAACTTAGCCAACTTTCCCATCACTGAACAAATCCCCCCAGCTTCTTGCTGTGGCTAATATGGCATCAGTGACTATCCTTATGCATGTGGATTCATTTAAAATGATCATTTTTTTGAGACATGATCTAACCATTTTTCTCGTGGTGGTCTCCAACTCCTGGGCTTAAACAATCCCCCTGCCTCAGTCTCCCAAGCAGCCTGGACTACAAGTGCACATACACTTTTATTGAGTTCTTAGTGTTATCCATTAAAGAGGATAGAAATGTTACCTTTAATAAATACTACCCAGCTAGCCTCTTGAAAGGTTCGGCAGTAACACTAATAATGTATGAATTTCCACATTTCCAAATTCTTAAAGGCTTTCATCACTGTCAACTTTTAAACTGTTCTTTATGCAATTCTTGAAAAAATTTTCATTGGTATCTCCACAGACTACCCTTTCTCTCTCTGTTTTGTTGTTCTGTAAAGGTTTCCGTACTCACTGTCTATCCATTGACTGCCTTTGTCTGGTTGTCCACGATTACACACTCACTACTCCGTGCCCTGTTATGTTCATGTGCAAATTCTCCCTTCATCATGCGGAGTACAGGTTTGCCCTGGGTTTGAGGACTCAGCTTCATCTAAGGTCATAGCAGCTTCGTTAAGTTTTCTATGTTTTTACACTCCTGCATACAGGCATAAAAGGCATCTACCAGCCGTATCGGCCACCAGCTTCAAGATTCCGAGGGCCCTCCGAAGTCCTACTGCGAAGAGATGGCTCACTAGAGCACCAGAGCGCTGCAGCCGTGGCCGTGAAGTTATTTTTTTGACTTAAATAATTTCATGTGTACACACACAGCAGCAAGAACCACACACAGCACACCTCAGGACACGGCAAGCAACATTAAAGAGACAGTGCCATCTACAACTCCTGAGAGATTGAAAAAAACAAATACACGCAAGACGTGCATTAGCCCATATAAAAATACCTGGATTTTTTTTTAAGAGCTAAAATAAAATGCATTAAAATTAGGAAGAGTTTGATTCGAATGGTGCATGTGTGATGGCTCAACAAGGCTTTTTTCTTGCTGTTCCTTTCCTTCTTTTCTTTCTTCCCTTCTTCAATTAAAAAAAAAAAAAGCTTTTTGCCATTTTGTTTTGTTTTAAGAGACAAGGTCTTGTTCTGTTGCCCAGGATGCCCCCAAACTCCCAGGCTCCCGTGCTTCAAATAGCCTAGGTTATAGTATGTACCTATGGTCTGTCTGGCTCCTGCCTGCCTAGTTTATTAAACTTTTTTTTATTTTAAGTAAAATATAATAGTTAGACATCTCTGTGTACATATGCTATATTGAGGAGACCTTTTCTGGTCTGTATTTTTGTGAATGTAAAATAGTTTTAAAACATGAAATCTACTTAAACTATGCTGCATTTGCCATTAATCTTTCCCTGACTTTATGTAAGAAATTTTAGAAGTTAGTAGACATGGCAAGACTCTCTCCCAACCCTCCATTTTAGCAACAATGGTCAGTGAGCACACAATTGAAAGTGGCTCCTAAGGAATGTCACTGAAGTGAGCTGTCATTCACAAACAGCTGGCTGACTTTTATACTGGGGAGGACAAAACATATCCTTGTGTAGACTGAGCCAAGCTCCCAGCATGCCCACCAGATACGACCCTGTCATGTGGGTCAGAGTGCAATGTGGGGCGGAGAATAAACACACTCCTCCCATTCCATCTACAGGTCTCAGAGACTGGGTTCTCGGTTGCTGATAAATGAAGATTTCATTGCGTTGAGATATTTTTTATGTGAGAAAAATAAGTTGTAGGTTAATTAAAGAGCCACAGAGATAAATTAACTCCATTTATCGACAGCCTAATATAATGGACAGTGGGCTCTCTGGGGCAGATACCTCCACCAGCCTCCCTGTTTGAGGAGCTGGGAGTGCAGCTGAGTTGGCAGTGCTTGCTTAGCTGCATAGCTGCATAGCTGCATAGCTGCATGAAGTCCAGGGTTTGATGGTCACCACCATAAAAATCCTGTGTGGTTGACACACCTGTAACCCCAGCCCTCCTAGGTGGACTCAGGAGGATCAGAAGTCAAGGTCATCCTCAGCTACATACATAAACATTCTATTTGATGCTAAGCCATGAGGGGGTGGGGAGAGGGAGGGAGGGAGAGACTATGCAACGAAAAAACCATAATTAAGGATATCCCAAAAGACTTACAGTGACCTCCAAGATGGAAATGACATCATTTTATTCTAACTCATTGGTTTAATAAAAAAAGACTTCTGAATGTGTTGTTTCTACACTTTAAAAGTAAATAAAAAATAAGATCCATTTATATTAAAAAATAATACATGGGAACAAGAGAAGGGGTCTTATGATACATAGAAGTCTGATGGATGGTCTGAGAAACACCAGACTCCTGGTTCCGGGCTGAAAAGATAGCCTTCTGAAAAGATAGCCTTTCACCTTCAGAGGCCTGACCTGTGTGTTTAGAAGGTTAGGGAAGAAACCAGTTGCTCTTCTGTCTGGGGGTGGGTGGTTGTATTTCAAATGCTACTCTGTTTCAAAGAAGCTGCCAGGAAGGAATCCTCAGGGACGCCCAGGGGACATCCAGCGGTTGACAAAAAAGCACAGGGCTACTTCAGGTTCACCTAAGCAACTGTAACTGTGGTTAAACCCCAGCCACCATCCCACCTCCTGCCGGGAAGGACTTGCTCTGGTCTCCTGAGCAAGTCTCATTTGTCTTCCAGCTTTAAGTGAGCAAACCTTTTACTGTCATTAGGTTTTGAAAAAAAAAAATCATGAGGAGGGGACAGATTTCCTTTTTGCACTCTGTAGACACTTAATGGCACATGGCTATGTTTTTAAGGAAGACAGTATTTGTGACCTAAGGTACCTAGAACTTACAACAACAAGAAAGCTCACAAGTGTTTTCTTCCTCTACCTTGGCCATAGCCATAGGACTACACAGCTGGAGGCAGACCTGATAGGCACCTGGGTCCCTTGTTTCTTCCTGTTTCCATCCCAGATGCTGGCCCTGCCAAGGAACAGGTGGCAAGAAATACTAATGGAGGATGTAACCAGATCACCGCCAATCTGGTACTTCTCCGATTAACTTCTCTTCTTTGTTTTTGAAGCCCAGGGTTGGGCACTACACATTTCCTTGTACCTGAGAGGAACGGCAGCGAAAGCTTTACAGCCACAAATTACATTTTATTTTAGATGAGGCCTCACTCTCTTCCCTAGGCCGGCCTCTAGGCTCAAGGGATCCCCTTGCCTCCGTCTCCTGAGTAGCAGTGTTTATGATTATGTACCGCCACACCTGGCTTATATACAGATATTTTAACCTCCAAATGAAATCTGGGTTTTTAGCGATTTACATGAGAGGCGCCTGGGACGCCCACTCTTTTACGTCTCCCGATAAACATGCAATTATATAGCCGTGGAGATGATCACACAGCCAGGTAGAGCTTGCGATTTCTAATGAGAGAAGATTAGAAATGGGTAAGAGACTTATACTATCAAGAACAACAAAATACATTTAAAAATCACCCTGTACAAGCAGGACATGGGTGAGTTAACAGGATCTGGAACGTCTCAAGGGATGTGGTCAGTTTCATCATCTAAGTCACAGAAAATTATAGTGGGGCATGGCTTTCTCAGACACTGTTGAATCCTCTTAGCAGACTGTGTGCATCCTTGCAGACTATGTGCATCCCTAGGCGAGGATGAGAAGGAAGAAGGGAGAGGTGGGGGGAGAGAGGGATGGAGGGAGGGATGGAGGGAGGGAGGGAGGAGAGACTCAGTTTTAGCCTAACAGAGTTTGGCTACTCTTACTCCAGATCTGACTGTCACCTTTCAAAAGAGAAGTGTGTGCAGCATCTAAAGAAGCCATTTTCTACTTTCTTTTTAAACACAAACTGAGCTGTAGAAAGTTCAAGCAAGACAAGGCTATCCCACACACTGGGAATCAAGCAGCAAGGATTCATCATCCCTCTCCTCTCCTTTCTATCCTGCCAAGAAAGGCAGGGTCGGTCCACACTTTCCCACTGTGCTCCAAGCCGCTGCGAGGACTATCTCAGGGACAACACAAGAGTGAAAATAAGAGTCTAAAGTCAAGCTGCTCTGAGCACTAAGAATAAAAAGAGAGAGGCTCCGTTTGCTGCAAACGACTAGGGTGATTCTAATTTATCTAGTACTGATGAACAGGGAGACTAACTAAATGCTATCCTTATCTGTAAGAGGTTTGCCTGGCGTGGTAGCACATATTTATGATCCCACCACTTGGGAGATGGAAGCAGGAAGACATCAGGTTATAGTCTGGGCTACCTGATAACCCATTAACTCTGCCTTAAAAAGAAAGACAAAATAAAACCATGGCATTTTGAGTGATCATTTCTCCATATTAGATTATACCTTAAGTAGAATATTTCATGTCTCCGAGCTAATATACAGCTTAGATACAGTAGAGCCAAGTCTCGAGGAGAAGCAGATATTCACGACCATCTTGGTTGCCCTTCCACCTTGCCACGCCTAGAAAAAAAGTTGGATGACTCTTTCCTATTCTAGCTACCATTTCTAACTAGGGTGATGGGTCTGGTTCCCTTAATCACTCTGGCTTTCTAACTTCATTCCTTCTTGTACTCTGGAGATGGAAAATGAGATAATCCAGATTGATAGGATTAAATGTAAGGACATGCACTAAGAGCCAAGTGGAGACACCAAGGAGCTCTGCCAAGAGTTCAGCATGGATGACGGGTATCTTCTGAGGTGCCTGGCTTGGCTTTGCTCATGTCTGGGTGCTCTGCTCAATCCAGCCCTGGAGAGGTCATTGTGTAGATGACCAGGAAGTAAATCCAGGCATTTTTACACACAAAGAACAACAGGGAAAGGGAGCGTCTGTCTTTAACTGGTAACTCACAGCAGCCACTCGGTACCGTACCTGTGACTCGGGCGCCCAGAGCCTCGCTGTGGACAGTCTTTGTTAGTTTAATTTCCTCCGAGGTCATGGCTTTTAAATGTTACTGAAATAAAAAGAGTACAGCATGCAAACATGTGAATGCAATGCTTACAGGAATGAGGGCTGGGTGGCCCCCACACTCACAGCATCGGGGGTGGGGGTCCCCTCCCCACTCACAGTACTGGTTCTGCTGGTCAGGGATGCCAGGTCATTACCTGTTGGCCAGCTGACGCATATAAACAATCGAGTGGGAGCAGAGAAAACAAAGTGTCATCCGTGCTCAAACACTGCTGCTCTTATCGCTTGCCACCGTCCACCCAAACAGCACAGCCAGTGATTTACAGCCTCTGTCACATTGCTGACCCTCGTCTGGAAGAAGACATTTGCTGTATTCCTCAGATGAGAAAAGGACAGGTAGGATTTATGCAGGGCCCCTTTCTTTTTGATTAATAGCTGAATCAATGTTTATGCTGAGTCAAACCATTTAACCCCTAAACCAGGCACGAGAAAGCCATATTACAGCGAATGTCCAACCCCTTAGCATTTCGGCGACTCTGTTTCAAAATGATCTCTACCTTTGCAGGAAGAACAATGTAGGCGGGAGTCATTGCACTAAGCAGAATAAGCCTGACTGGGACAAATACTGCATGGTTTCTCTTATAGGCAGAATCTAGATTTGAAATTATATGTGTGTGTGTTTGCTTACCTACACGTGTATCTGTATGTGTGTATTTATATGTCACCAAACTCAAAGGGGACCATGAGTGGAGAGAAAGATATTAAAGAAATGGGAGAATGGGCAGCAATGGAATACACATAACAGGAAAGCAGAGGTAGGGCCTTGGTGAGGAAAGCAAGAGAGGCGGCTGGAAGGAGGAATCTGGGACATGGGTCCAGATGAGATGGAAGTCAGTAATTCATATGCATGGAGATCGATATGAGTCTCAGGGAAACTCATCAGTTTGTGTGATAACTTGAAATTTTAATTTAAAATAAAATTGGAAAGATCTCCAGGGCTGTAGAGATGGCTCAGTCTGCTCTTCTAGAGGTCCTGAGTTCAATCCCCAGCAACCACATGGTAGTTTACAACCATCTGTAATGGGATCCAATGCCCTCTTCTGGCACGCAGTTGTAATGAAGATAGAGCATGAAGAAGAGGTACTCATATACAAAAAAATAGATAAATCTTAAAAAGAAAATCTCTCTAATATCCAAATGTGCACCTTCTTTTTTTTTTAGCATTTCTTGGGGTAAATATGTTTATAAAATAGTGCTATATGTAATAGCATTTTCAATTGTTCCTACATTACTTTTCCCACCAGCTCAAATTATTTGCAGATATTTATTTTTACAGATATTGTTTAAAAAAATAAATTTTGAAACACTTAAACCTCTGTAAGGTCAAAAGTAGAGGGTTGGAATGTATATTGGTTACTCTCCTTTTTGCTACGACAAAATCTGACTGAAGCAATTTAGAGGTAAAAGATTTATTTTGGTCCATATTCTAAAGGAACCCAGTCCATCACGTCACAGAAGGCGTGACAACCTAGACTGGCTCTGCCCAGGGTGGCTGGAGCTAGCCACAAGGCTTCCTCACCTCTCTGTGGAGGGGGCGGCAGAGAACAGGAATGCTGGCAATTAGCTCCTTTCTTCTCTCCCCATATTATCTGTTTGGCCCCCAGCTCATAGAATGGTATCACCCACATTCAGGGTAGGTTTTCCCTCCTCAGTTAATTCTCTCTAGAAATGGCCTTACACACATGCACACGCATGTACCTTCACTGGGACAATGCCCCGGGAAAAAAATTATATACAGTAGGTCTAATGAAGCCCCTACTTGTTCTCCAGAGAGTGAATAAAAGATCAAGCCTGGCCCCTCCGTGCTCTCTGGGTTGTCTTCTCACCATGACCATTCCCTCTTATACAGGCACGATTTTTTATCCATCAAGATATGACTCATCCAGGGATCCAGCACCAAGCCCTTGAACTTCCAAAAGTGTGAGCTAAATGAACTTCTTGTATTTATAAAATCCATGGCTTTGAGTATTTTGTTATAACGACAGAAAATAGACAAATGCAGTTTAGTTCTGTCTTCCTATGTTGCCAATCATAATGTGTTTCCATTTTAAGTTCTGTTTCTCAGAAAGGTAAGTTGTATTTGTTTTTCTGTTTCATGACTTTTGGTAATGGAGTACCATGTTCCTTTGGTATCTCCTTTCTTAGCTAGTATTAGAGTTGTCTCAGCGCCATAATGCCATATTTTAAAGAACTTTCTCTTACACCTTACCATTGTTAATAGCCCCATTTTTCCCCCCTTGGGAAGTATGCTTTCCTTCTATTACCAGGGCATCCATCGCCCCCTTCTGGCCTTCTCTGGTACTGCACTCATACCGTACACACACGTACAGGCAAAACATTCATACACAAAATAAAAATAAAAGGGAAATTTTATTTTTTAAAAAGGAAGCCTCTTCCCTTAAAACTCATTTATTACTTTTTACTCCTTTTGATTCTACTGGATTTTTTTGCTATGATAATGAACACAGTCTTAGCATAAATGGCACCTTTCCATTTGAAATGGACCAGATCAACCCAAGGAATTAACTACCATACAGGATCGGCCCATTGTCAGAGCACTATCTCTGCTTCCCATGTGTCTCAGGCCACTCAGGATGCTGTACTGATACATCACAGACTATAAGCTGAACACAGAAATTCATTCCAGCTTTGGAGAATAGAACTCCAAGATCAAGGTGGAGTAGATCTGGTGTCAGGGGGAGGGGCCCTTGCTGGTTCACTGGTGGTATCTTCCATGCATGTTCCCACATGGCTGAAAGGGTTAGCTTGCTCTCTGGGGGAATCTTCCATGAGGATATTTCTTCCGTTTGTGAGTGCCCTGCCCTCATGATCACTTCCCAGGGGCCTGGCCAGCCATCAACACCCTGGAAGTTTTCATTTTAACTTAAGACTCAAGCAGAGAAAGCAGGACACATTGGTTTTCCTTTTATTTTGCTGGTGTCCATACATGCTGTGGTATTAACTGCTCCTTATTCAATTGTAACACCTTAGCTGCCTCCTTAGCTGAAATAGTCTTATCATTGGGCAGGGTGGGGTGGCACAGTGCTGTACTCCTAGCACAGGGGAAACAGTGGTGGGCAGATCTATGTGTGTTTAGTTTATGCAGTTTATGCAGCTTGGTTTATGCAGTGATTTCTAGGTCAGCCAACTACATAGAAACACTTTGTCTTTTTTAAAAAATAGCCATCATCATTGAAAAACTGGTTATTTTGTAACTTCATGACCTTTTCTTTGCTTCTGCTATTGCCATGACTGATACAATGTTGCTTTCAGATATAATTTCCTCAAGGTTGACTTACAAATGACCTCTGTTGGACTGGTCTGAAATCAGTTATGCATTTCCTTCTGTAGAGTCTACTGTCACCAGAGCCTGCAAACTTGGCCTATATTTTCATCTCGAATGTTTGTAAAGAAGGGATGTAACATAGGTCATGTGGCTGTGCGTGAGAATGTATTTCTAATTATTTTATGTCGACTTCACGGATTCCTGTAATGCTCACATTGTTAGATTTTTTTTCTCTAAAAGACACCATCTACTTCCTGAGTGTCTATGAAGTGCACTGTATCATCATACAAGAAAGGAGGACTATAAAACAGGTATTAGGTGTAGAACGTCACACAAGCAATTCATGAAGGCTGCAGGATTTGCCCTGAATTCTAGGCTGGCCTGCACCATAGAGCAAAGTGTAGATCAGCTTACAGGGTGAGACCCTGTTTCAATGAAAGGAAGGAAGCAAGCAGAGAAACGAGAACAGAAGAGAGGAGGAGGAGGAGGAGGAGGAGGAGGAGGAGGAAGAGGAGGAGGAGGAGGAGGCAGAGGAAGAGGAGGGGAAGGGGGAGGAAGAGGGGGAGGAGGAGGAAGAGGAGGAGGAGGAAAGTGATTTTATTTTAGAGAACTGAAAACATATTTTAAAATTTATGTATATGTGTGTGCCTGCTTGGATATCTGTGCATTGTGTGCATGTAGTAGCCAGAAGAGGGTGTAAGATTTCCCCTACAACTGCAGTTAATGGACAGCTGTGAACTGACTGAACCTGGATGTTCTCGGCAGGATCAGCAAGTGGTTTTTTGTATTTATTTATTATGTATACATCATTTTACCTGCATGTATATATGCCCATAGGCCAGAAGAGGGCACCAGATCTCATTATAGATGGTTGTGAGCCACCATGTGGTTGCTGAGAATTGAATTCAGGACCTCTGGAAGAGCAGCCAGTATTCTTAACCTCTGAGCCATGTCTCCAGCCCACAGCAAGTGTTCTTAACTACTGAGATACCTCTCTAGTCCCCTGTAGGGATCTTCATTGTTTACACCTTGTTGTGCATCACAGATGTGACTCTGTTTTGTTCCCTACCTGAGGGCCCATTTCCCCTGAGGACTGCCATGTGTTACTCCTTTAAGAAATTCCCCTAAGGACTGGGAACAGTGCTGAACTACTCCTGTCATGGGACAGGCAAGTCCCTAACCCTCCTGACTATGTTATTTTACAAGACAAAGGAGGCTCAGTAGATAAGACACTGTGAGAAATGTTGAGACTGGAAGGTCAGCCTTAATTATCTGGGTGAGCCCACTAAAATGACAGGGGGTCTTTAAAAGTGGGAGAGCAGGGGGTGACACTCACAGGAGGAGCTGTGCTGGGAGCTTTGCAGGTCCCTAGAGGGAGAGGCCACAGTGGGACATTGCTGCTGGTGCTGAAGAAAGAGGAAGTGGCCCCAAGCCAGGGAAGGTAAGCAACCTCCCTGAGCTATCCAGGAGGAGATTCTCCCTGGAAGGTTCCAGAAGGAAGCAGCCCTGATGGCTTGTTTTAGATGCCTAGAGCTACAGTATCTGTCTCAAGCAGTCCTGCTGATTTGTAGCTTGAGAGCTACAGTGTATCCTCTGTTAGTATGTTTGTAAGACTGTGTCATAACAGTAAACTAATGTATGTTCCCAGTAAAATTACTGAGGTGTCTATGGATAAATCCTTTTGGGGACCTCTGGTTTACAATATCTCCAGAATGTCTATAATTTGGGAAGCGTTAAAATAAGGGTTCCTGGCTGTGTTCTGTTTACATCAGAATGAGGCAGAGGAAGGGAATGCTAACACTAGCCGCTGTTCCTCCCCAACTCTTTTATTCCATCCAGGTATCCAGCGCGAATTCATGGTGTCGTCCCACTCATTCCCACTCGCTACAAACACCCTCACAAACACCACCAGAGCTGTGCTCCATCTTTCTGGGAAAACGACAGATCAAGCAGGTATGCTACCCTTGATGGCAGCAAGAGATGTAGACATTCTCACGTGTATTTACCAATGTCTAAAATCCACTCGACCGAAGGCATTCACTTATTTCTGAGCACCCATTAGGGCTCAGTACTGGGGCTCATACTGGAAGATGGTGGAAGAGGATGTGATAAAGATCTCCAGGCAGGAAAATACCACAGGCTCAAGGAAGTTATCATCTAGTAGAAGAGAGGACCTATTTACCAAGACACAAGCCTGGTAGGAGCAGAAGCTCTGCATATGACAGGGTGCAGAGAGACATCCACAGGAACTGCTGTGGGAGTCCACAGGAAAGAATCACTTCTGGGAGGGGTCAGAGGACCTGTCATTTGCCAATGTGTTTAAGGACAGCTGAGCCCTTGAGCTGAAGGTACTGAGAGAAGGGCACTGTGTGTGGATGGAGCCCAGACAGTTGCTACTGTCTCAATGACAGGCGCCATTCAAGTTAAGGCCCCAGGGTTCCCAGGTAGGGCAGTATGTTAGGTCCTGGTAAAAACTCGTCTTTATGACTGACTGCCTTGTCTGGCCTCAGTTGGAGAGGATGTACCAATCCTGCAGAGATTTGAGGGCCCTGGGAAAGGGGGATACCTGGGTGGGTAAGGGAGGGGGAGCACCCTCTCAGAGGCAAAGGGGAGGGAGAATGGGAAGAACAACTGTGGGAGCAGGGACTGGGAGGGGGGCAAGTTCTGGAGTGTAAATAAATAAAATTAATTAAAAAAAAACCCGTCCTATTTGTTAGATAATCAAAACTGTGAACCGGGGCTCTAGTAGAATGCTAACATTTGTTACAGATTAAAGAAGCATACATATCATCAAGTCTTGAATGTGAAGTTGAAGTTCTGCCTGCAGAGTTGCTCTGGGGCTGGTTTCCACCATGGAAGGGACTTGGTGAGGCTTGTGCCCAGCACTTTCAGGAGTACAGCCTTCTTCCTTGTTCCCCGGAGCTCGGAACTTCAGAATTAAAGTCCTTTATTTCAAAGAACTTAACGCCAGTTCTGTGGCTGTGCATATAAATAAGTTTTTTTTTCCCCTCTTTGACAGGAAATGGTAGTGGAGACCCCTTTCCCTGCTGACTTTAGCTTTTTCTGTTCAGGGTCCATTTTGGTCTCCCTGGGAGCAAACCTCTATTACTGTTTGTCCTTTGTAAGTCTGAAGTGCACAGCCCTGCCTTTTCCGTGGGAGGCATTTGGCATGTTTGCCCAATTGCTGAAAGGGCCCTGGGATGTGAAAGCTTGCCAGTTTGAGCCAGTGTGGAAAAGAAGTGAACTTTTACTTATTTTAATAAGGCAAAGATTAAACGGGCGGCATTTTAAGGGTGAGGAGCCCAGCCTATTTTTCTCCCCTGGTTTTAACCTCTTTAACTTCTGAGGCTTAAGTCGAGGCCAATCAGCAGCTGGGTTCTCAAGTGACACCAGAAGAAGGAGAGGGCTGAGAGGGTCAGAGGGTCCCCTCCCAAGAAGCATGTTCATATATTGTGACCTCTGCTGATTGTGGGTCCCCCTTGTTTGTCTGGCAAACACCTTCTCCTCTTTCCAGAGGGCTCACATGGCACGCCCGGGAGGCCCCTCTTCTCCCTCTGTGGGCTGTTGGCTTTGCCTTCTGCGATCCAGGCATTCATTGTGCGGAGAAAACACTCTCAAATATCACTGACCACACTTTATCCTGTTATCTGTTTACATATCCAAATTCAATTTGGTGAAGTTCGGTTCACGTGGCAATGCCCCCGGTATCCGCTGAAGCTAGATTCAAAGGTTCTGATACAGGCAGGGACTCTTGGCTTTCAAGTGGCCTCCTACTGTAAGAGACAGACAAGAACACAGCTTCTTCCAGGTCTCTGTAGAAGCAGGACAAGCATCCGCAGATGGCAGGTAGCAGGAGGGCATGGCACGAACCCCTAGACAGCAGGGTCTCATTCATATCCTTAGCCCCGGCACCATGCCTGGTGCTTGAGCGGCCCCATTCATGCTAATGGAAGGAAAGAGAGAGAGAGAGAGAGACAGAGAGAGAGAGAGAGAGGGAGAGGGAGAGGGAGAGGGAGAGGGAGA
>NW_022196905.1:69618742-69622385 GCF_008632895.1 Mastomys coucha | reverse complement strand
GGGAGAGGGGAGAGGGGAGAGACAGGAAGAGCAACAGGAGGGGGAAGAGAGGAGAGGAGCCACAAGTCTGCCCTTTGCAAGCCCATCACTCAGTTTTGCAATCAAAACCATCCCAGAACTCAGCAGGTGTTATTTTGAGGCTCTCGGAAGTAACTCTTTGGGGTTGAAAGCTGGGGATTCAGTCCAGTCTCATGCACGATATGGTAATATGATATTCAACTCTGGTTGAGAGGAGCCAGCAAGAGCTTGTATTTAACTGTGGTCCCAGAGTCCTTGTTAATGACCTGCCTGGAGGCCTCAGAAGAGAGATGTAGTACAGGTGGCCTTCATCGACTGAGTCACTAGCATGATTCAACCCAATTCTTTGGCTCTGCAGTTTTAGAACCTAGGCCCTTTTGCCTCCACAAAAGGATTTACTGAGGCCTGTTTGCCACAGTTTCCCTCTTCTCCACCTGTGCTGCCTTCTTAGGTTACGCCTGGCAGATGGAGAGGGGACTCACATTTCCAGCCTACGCATCCACATCCCAGATCCCTGCCTGAGCTAGGGCTGCTTTCCTAAGGAGGTCCCCAGGAGATGACGGTATAAAGTATGCCTCAAATTTTCATCCCCAGCAGCTGGTATCATCTAACCCCCTCGGGAGAGAACATGGCTTTGTTGCTTAGGCTGGCAATCTAATCTCTGGATCCTCAGCCAAAATATCAATTACAGGTTCAGCTGCATGATGGGATACATCAGAGTTCAAGCAACAAGAACAATGGTAGCCTAAGTCAGGGGCGGGGGGGAAGGGGGGTTAGCTGAAGGGGTTGGGCCATATGGCAGGGGTGAAGTAAGGTAAAACTGACTCTCCTCACACCTTTGCAGATTAAGTAATCTCCTCCGAAAGTGCTGTTGGTCTTCCGAAGCAACTGCAGGGACAGATGCATCTCTGAGGTGGTTTTCTTGGAGGATTCAGTTAGAAACCACTGAGGCGCCCACAGCCTGTTAGCGTTCCTGAAGGAGCATGAGGTCATTAAGAATGGACTTGTAACTGCAAGTCAAGTTGTTGTTGTTGTTGTTTTAACAGCCACAATGGGTCGCAGGCAGTAGGACTCCAGTTCCATAGAGATGGAGAGTAGATCGACACTTGCCAGGGGGGTGGGAGTGGGGGTGGGGAATGACTCTATAATGGGCACAGAGTTCCATCTGAGGTGAAGGAGGTGTTTTGGAATGGGTCAGAGGCAGTAAATATACGACACTGGGGATGTACTAAATGTATCCTTGAATTTATTCTCTTTTAAACACTTTTAAATGGGTTATTTTACTTCATTGTGCTACGGTGCTGGGGACTGAACACAGAGCATCAAACATACTAAGTGGCCCACCCACCCTTCACCTCCTAGTGCCTTTTTCTTCTCCTTCCTTCCTCCCTTCCTTCCTTCTTTTCTCCTTTTCTCTTTCTCTCTTTCTCTCCTCTTTCTTTCCTTTTTGAGGGTGGACAGGGTCTCACTCAATCACCAAGATTGGCCTTGAACTTGTGGTTCTCCTGCCTCACCTTCCCAGTCAGCTAGTATTACAGGTTTGTACCAACACGTCCATCTTAAAAACTTTAATTGTAGAAAACAAACAAAAGAAAGTTTAAAAAGCAAATTGACGGCCGGGCAGTGGTGGCACACGCCTTTAATCCCAGCACTTGGGGGGCAGAGGCAGGCAGATTTCTGAGTTTGAGGCCAGCCTGGTAGAGAGTGAGTTCCAGGACAGCCAGGGCTATACAGAGAAACCCTGTCTCAGAAAAACAAAACAAAACAAAAAAAAATTGATTGAGCAGGTAACTTCCTGTTAAGTGGATCTTAACTGAATATTTAAAATGTACTAAAGTATTCATAACTTCTCAACAATATCAAATCACTGAGAAATAAGGGAAAGCCTTTATCTCCATTTCGGTGGCAGACGGATTGAGCCAGCGTAGTGCTTGCCAGAATCTTGTAGGAAAAATCTAAACAAATGGCTTCTGATTGATTTGGCCGCACGCTGGTGTGTGTGTGTGTGTGTGTGTGTGTGTGTGTGTGTGTGTGTAGCTCAATGTGTGCCTCTGTGTATGATGACTACATGTTTGTGTGATTATGTGTGTGTGTGTATGTCTGTGTGTCTCTGTGTATGACTCCATGTTTGTGTGATTATGTGTGTGTGTGTGTGTATGTCTGTGTGTCTGTATGTGTTCATTTGTCTCTCTGTATGGGGGTATGTGTCTGTGTGTCTATCTGTGTTCATCTGTCTGTATGTGGGGGTGGGGCAGAAGTCCAACTCGTGTGTCTTCCTCTTTGGTTCTCATCTTATTTTTGGAAACAGGGTCACTTACTATACCAGGTACTCATCAGTTGGCTAGAATGGCTGATCAGGAAACCTCTGGGATCCTCCTGACACTGTCTGTCTCCAGCCCGTAGCTCAGCTCTGGTATTACAGGCAGGCAGGCATTTTGCCTTCTGAGCCATCTCTCCAGCCCCAACTCTCATTCTTTTTTTTTTTTTAAAGAATTATTTATTCATTATTTATACAGCATTTTGCCTGCATATATCCTGCAGGCCAGAAGAGGATACCAGATCTCATAGATGGTTGTGAGCTACCATGTGGTTGCTGGGAATTGAACTCAGGACCTCTGGAAGAACAGACAGTGCTCTCAACCTCTGAGCCATCTCTCCAGCCTCCCCCCAACCTGCTCGCCATGACTCTCATTTTTTTTTTTTTTTCTGAGACAGGGTTTCTCTGTATAGCCCTGGCTGTCCTACAACTCACTCTGTAGACCAGGCTGGCCTTGAACTCAGAAATCGGCCTGTCTCTGCCTCCCAAGTGTTGGGATTAAAGGTGTGTGCCACCACTGCCTGGCTCCAACTCTCATTCTTAACCAGCGGAGACAGTCTCACGAGTAGCAGCTATTCACTAGCAGTTGCCAAGTGCCAACTACATCAGCAACACCGGCTGAAGGGCCAGGCGTGCAGGCCAGTGGTACAGTGGTTGCCTGGCATACACACTAGGCCCTGGGTTTGAACACTAGCACTGTCCCAAACTACACAATACACTTTTACCCTATAGATTAAATAAATAGAACTGCATTTCCTAGACTTGGACCACCAGCCAGTTTGAATGTAGGGAGCAGAGCTCTGTGGTAGTAACAGCATCAGACAATGACAGGCCATTTTAAATCAACAGAAGACGGAAGAACTTGTCATTTCCAAGAGCTTTGTATTGGAGCACATGCATGCTGCAGAGAGCAAGGATCCCTAGGGATAAGGCGCCATTTTCCTTTTTGACTCTGGTGCTGGGGGGAAGGAGGGTTATAGGTTTCAGGACACACCTCCAAAGCAGTCAACTACTAAGAAAAAAGCAAAGTGCCAAAGCTCACAGGGATTAAAGCCCAGGAAGGAAGGTGGGAGAGATGGCATTGATAGAAAACTGCTGAGCAGAATCCCTAGGCATGGCTAAAGTGGAGGGAAGGTGGGGCTGTCAATCTTTCCTGCAACTTCCCATCCATCCATACCATATAGACTGGATAATAAGGCCTCCCTGCCCCCACCAGTCACCCCTGTACAGCCTCCCTGTGCCCACCAGTCACCCCTGCACAGCCTCCCTGTGCCCACCAGTCACCCCTGCACAGCCTCCCTGTCCCCA
>NW_022196905.1:69613386-69618588 GCF_008632895.1 Mastomys coucha | reverse complement strand
CCCACCCCTGCACAGCCTCCCTGTGCCCACCAGTCACCCCTGCACAGCCTCCCTGTCCCCACCCCTGCACAGCCTGCCTCCCTGTCCTCCTCTTCCGTCCCATTTAACTTGCCTCGTGGTCTTCTCAGTAAATTCCTAATCTTTCTGGTTTGACCTCAGGCATTTTCCTTCCTCCTATGGCTTTGTCTTTCTTATCTCTCAGACTGAAAACAGCATTAAGCATGTACAATCCTGACTAAGACTTAGACAGTCCTCTGATGTGACCGCCTTTGGCTGGGACACCATTCTTAACCATGTGTCCTCTCAGGCATGGTGGGGACAGGGAGGCTGTGCAGGGGTAGGCACTGCGTTCCACACTGGTTGTAGCTCTCCTTTTGCAGGCACATCTCTCCAGACTGCACCTACTATACCTGCCACTCCTGGTACGGCCTCACACTCACAAAGGCCTAGACCAACTTCACATTTAAGAGGCACTTAAATATAATGAAAAGTAAAATGTATTAAGTGCTTCAGAATCCTCTGGTTCGAGTGTAGTAAGCAAGTGACTCAGAGTTTGGCGTGTGTGTGTGTGTGTGTGTGTGTGTGTGTGTGTGTTTGTGTGCATGTGTGTAAAATTTTTCCTATGTTTGATAAGGGAAAAAAAACTGTGTTCCTGTCACTAGATGTTTTACACACCATAGAAATTGCAGTATTATTTTCCTGGAAAAGCTCCTAAAAAGGAAATAAAAAGCACCTGTGCCCAGTATTTGTCAGGCCCTGAGGGGAAAAGCAAGCAGGGACTGCCAGGGAGTGAGGATGAGGAGTCTCTTCCCTTTGTCAGGGATGAGGAGGGGGAGCGGAGCTCAACAATATGGCAGACTGCAATGTTGTGTCTGCGTAACTCCTGTTCTAGGCAGGGACAGTCCCCGGCAGCTGTGACCTGCTATCAATGGCACTTGGGTGGCAAGGCAGAATCCACACTGGCTTGGCTCTTTTGATTACTGATTGTGTTCTTTGGCAAACCACTGGAGTTTCTCAAGATGGCACCTCTGCCTGCACTGTGGGAACTACTCCACTGCTGAAGGCGGCTGTGACAGGACTAAACTTTGGTCCCCTCTCCTAAAGATAAGGTGAGGGCTTGACCGTCACACTCAGAAAACAGCCTTAGTTTAAAACAGAGTTGCTGCACGAGTAACCAGTCAAGAAGGCAACTGCAGCCGAGTGAGTAGGGTGGGCCTTTGATCTGATGTCTGGTGTGTCCTTGTAAGAAAGGGGAAGCTGGCCTTTGTCGACAAGCTCCACAGGGATGCCAACGTGGAGACATGCAGAGGAGGAGGCAGAAGTTGGAATGCTACAGCCACAAGCCAAGGGACTGCCAAAGCTTGCCACTAACCACCACAAGCTAGGAAGGGAGAAGGAAGGAATGCCCATGGTGAGTCTGCTGGGGGCGGGGCCCTCTCTGGAGGTTGGCTTGATAATGAGACAGAAGTGGGACACTTCTGTTCTCAGCCACTGAGTCTTGGTACTTTGTTACAGCATCCCCGAGAAAGCTAGTATAGTGACGGGGCTCCGATTTACTGATTTAGTGTGCATGCGTGGCCGTGTGTATTTTAACTGTGAATTCCGAGTCACATTGATAAGAAAGCAGAGACACTGATTATCTGGCTATGTTTGACCAGGTGCCTCGGAGGTCAGGTGTTAGAAACTTTGTTGTGAGGGGGGAATAGTGTTGGGATGTGGGGACCTCCCTGGTCACAAGGAACTGTGGCTTCAAGGATGGACAGATGTTATCGCAGTGGACAGATGTTATTGTCCTGTGGCTTATTGTGAGTGAGCTTGCGTTTGGCCCTCTCTTGCTCTCCAGGCTTCTGCTGTGCCCTTTCGCCTTCCGTAGCATGAGACAACAAGGCTCTTACCAAATGCCAGGGGCATGTGCCTGGACCTTGCAGTATCCAGGCTCATAAGCCAAGTAAATCTGTGTTTTTTGTTTTTTGAATAAATCACCCAGGCCCATTTATTCTGTTGCAGAGATAGAAAAGGAGCTAAGGCAGAATTTAAACCACATAAATTTATGATCTTCTTTGGACCTGACCTAGCCTCTCCATCTCTTCCCTCAGCTTATCTGAGGCAGGTGGGGAATGTCTCCTAGGCCCAGCACGCTCAAAAGTTGAGTACTGAGTAGTGAACTACAGAGCCATGCTCTATGATCCAAAATCACCACGAGACAGAAGGCACCTTCCTACGGCACAGGATAGAATAACAGCAAAAGGCCAATACAAGTAACAGTGACACACATATTTTATGCACCCTCCTATTTACAAAGACTCTTCCGATGTTTGCTGGCTTAATCAAAGAGCTGACTTTTGGTGAATATCAGCACCTTGTTCAAGTTTATTGAGCTGCTAAGTAGGAAGGCAGGGAACCTAGTCTAGAATCAGAAGATCATGGGTGACAAAGATCGACAACCGTCCATATTTAGTGAAGGCACCCTGCCCATTTTACAGACCAGTGCACATAAGTGTACACACACACACACACACACACACACACACACACACACACACACACTCTCAAAACAGTCTTTGGTACATTCTCCACAAGCAACTTCCCAGCCAAGGCTCTACGCAGGGCACTTACTGTTATGAACAGACTCGACTCCTACTGTTGCTGGATAATTCGCCACCAAACTTTTCTCCTTGTAAAAAGGTGGACCCACCTTGGGGATGCACGTCAGGAACCAGGGCGCAACACCAAGGCAGCCTGGGAATCACAGCTCTTGGGAACTGTAGAGAGAAGAGCAAATGGAAGACACATCTTATATCTTTCATCTTCATCTCAGAAGCCATTAACACGGTTCTCTTTTCTGTTTCCTGACCAAAGTCAGTAAAGAGATGTGTGCTTCACTCGCTTGCTTTGCCAGACTTTAAATTACGTTCAGGTAATACTACATTTTTTTGCTTATCCTATATGTTATTGTATGGCTTTAAGCATATTTACAAAAAACTTCCTGTTTTTAAGGGGACCAAAAGAATCACATGGATGACTGTTGGGACTCTCCTATTCCTATCCACAGCTCTTTTACATTCCCTCTTCATGAGAGACTAGCTACAACTGGAGGAGCCACACGGGAGTGGGAGGGTGGGATTGACCAGGTTATCTCTTTTGAGTGAAAAGAGGACATCTTTTTACTTAAATCCCACTCAGATTTAACTAGGTTAACATTTCCTGTGGATAGGGCACACACCCTAGCCCTGCCTGGGTAAAAGCCACGACACATAGTAGTGGATTTTAACTGGGAACAGAGAGGAATATCTCGAGAAGAAAAGACAGAAACAACAAGAAACCACTCCAGATAGGTAGGTAGAATTGCCTGTGTAGAGCAGGCTTCTCAGCTCCTGGGCACGAAGGACTAACTCATATCAGACCAACTTCTGACCGAATGCAACTAGACACTCAGGTGAAAATCATCTCAAAATGTGTTTAAACAGATGTGGAGAGCTGAGTATGGTGATGTATGTCTGTAATCCGAGTATGCAAAAGTGTGCACACACACACACACATACACACACATACACACAGACACAAATATACACATATACACAGACACATACAGACACGTACATAAACACATACAGACACACACAGACACACACATACATACATAGACACATACACCCAGACACATACACAAACACACACAGATACATACAGATACACACCCAGACACACATAGAGACACATACACAGACACACACACAGACACACACACAGACTGACAGACACAGACATGTACACACACATACCCATACCCATACTGACACACAGACACATACACACAGACATGCACAGACAAATGCACACATACATAGACACACAGACAGACACACAGAGACACACAGACATAGACACACAGATACACACAGATACACACAGACATGCACACACACACACACACACACACACATACTGACACACAGACACATACACATAGACATGGACAGACAAATACACACATATAGACACACACACATACTGACACACAGACACATACACACAGACATGGACAGACAAATACACACATACATAGACACACAGACAGACAGACAGACACACACACACACACACACACCAGCACCAGCACCTACTGCCACCATGAAGAGACAGGATGCTGAGACAGCAAGACCAGAGAAGAAACCCTGAAAGAGCTCAGAGACCTTCTCTTCCCAGCATCTACATGTCTTTCAGAAGCTTAGGGCGAGCCTCCTGGGAACTCCAGAGGAGGACACAGTTGAGAGCCACACACTGTCTGTCTCACAGGGGGAGGGAAGATCAGAGAGGGAAAAGCAAGAGCAGCACTCTCTGAGCTGTGGTGAGGGACTGACTACCCACACAGCAACCACCACTGACAGTGTAACGGGAGCTCTTGGTAGATCCTGATGCTCGGGAACGACACCTATAGTTCAGAAGCTGCCACTGCCACTGAAAGAGTGCTGGTAAAAACAGTCAATCAATCATGCAATCAATCACTCAATCAAACAAACCTATGGCTCAGACAAAGACCCCCAAAGTACCCACTTAGCCAGTCTTATGTGTCACTGTGGTGCCCAGTCTCTTTGACAGTGTGATGGTCAGAGGCCAAAGGAAAGGGCCTTGGGAGAAAACAAAAACAAAACCCCCACAGAAACCATCTACAGTCTCTAGGATATTTTATGCATAAGGTGCTGCATTCAGTCGGCAATGATGAAGCAAGGGGCTGGAGAGATGGCTCTGTGGTTAAGAGCACCGACTGCTCCTCCAGAAGACCTGGGTTCCATTCCCAGTACCCACACGGAGGCTCACAACCATACATAACTGGGGTCCCAAGGGATCTGGTGCCCTTTTCTGGCCTCTTTGGGCACTTCATGCAGATTTGCACACAAATGTGCAGGTAAACACTCATACACACAAAATAAATAAATGAGCAAACCAACAATGGTAAGACAATACCAGGATATGGAGTCATGAAAAGAAGGAGGTGAAGGAGGAGAAGGAAGGAAGGAAGGAAGAAGAAGCAGGAAGAAGGAAGAAAAGGAAAAGGAAGAGAAGGAGGGAGAAGGGGGAAGAGGAAGAAGAACAAGAAGAGGAAGAAAAGAAGAAGGAAGAGGAGGATGAAGAAGAGGAGGAGGAGGAGAAGAGAAGAAGAAGAAGAAGAAGAAGAAGAAGAAGAAGAAGAAGAAGAAGAAG
>NW_022196905.1:69556183-69613264 GCF_008632895.1 Mastomys coucha | reverse complement strand
AGGAGGAGGAGGAGGAGGAGGAGGAGGAGGAGAAGAAGAAGAAGCAGCAGCAAACTTTGGCATGATCCAGAGATGAGGAGGATGCAGTCTTTAAAGAAGCTATGATTCACATTCCAGTTTATAAAGTCTGTAAAGGACTATAACACACATCACTTAGCAGCTTAAAAATACAACCAACCCTTTGAGGGGGCAAAGCAATCTCAGTTAGGGTACAAGGGTCACAGTGATACTAACTCTTAGCCATCCATGCAAGATTGTAACCACATAATTTTTTCAAGGCACAAGTCAAGCACTTACAGAAATTAACATAGGTAGTTTGTAAGGCAGGTCTAAAGAACTTTCAACTGATGAATATAAATTAGAGTACTAGTAACATGAATTATTCTGAAATAATTAAAGATTTTTTAATGTGTATGTTATAAAAACATAGCTGTTTTTCAAAACTGAGGTAAGGCTTACATACAGTGAAAGTACTGCTATAGAGTGGCTCATTTGATACATTATTGTTTGGAGACAGGGTCTCACCATGTGATCCTGCCCCCCAGGAACTTGCTATGTGAACCCACATGGCCTGAGCTTCCAGATCTCTGGGATTTAAAATGTGCACCATTATACCTGACTCATTTAGGTACATTTTCGATAAAGGGCCCAACTCTAGAACCATCAAGAAAACATAGAACACATCTATAATTCCAGAAAGGTCCCTCATGACCCGGTCAGTTAACTCCATGCCCCCCTGGGAACACAGTCATTCCCATGAGTACAGTCAGTTTTTTCTAAGCTTCATGTATCCGGCATGCACAGTGGGCTCTTTGTGTCTGTCTGGACAGATACACCCGGGGCACTGTCTCTGAGAGTCATCTGTACTGTTAAATGTATCAGCAGTTTGATCGTTGTATTGCTGATAAATATTCCTTTCATGAAAATGCCACATTCATAATATCTTTTCCTGTAGTTGGGCGTTTGTTTTCATTCGGAGCTATTTTGGATAAAGCTGTTCCATTTTCTCTATCAGCTTTTTGCAAATATGTATTTTGATTTCTCTTGGGGAAATGCCTTACCCTAGCAGTGGAACCACCTGGTTTTAGGTTGATGGGTGTTTAACTCTAAGAAACTGCCACATATCTTTGCAACATGTTTGTCCCATATTGCACGCCTATCTGGTTTACAGGACAACTCTGGTTTATACCGCGGCCTCAGAACATCTCGGTGTTGCCGACTTCCATTCTGACGTGTCTCTGAGACACCTCTGTGTCACAAAAAGACAAACAATCCAATTTTCTAAATGGGACTTCGATAGACAATGCCCCAAAGACGATAAGCAAGCTTGTGCACACGTGGAAGGATGTAGCACTGTTAATCTTGGCAAACGCAAGCACACCATGCTGAGAGGCTACCTCATAACCATGAGGATGGCCACCGTGGGAAGCACAGAAAGTGCTGCCAAGGGCGTCAAGGCAGACAGACCTCTTGTGCATTGTTTGTGGGATTGTAAATTGCCGTGGACCTGGAAGCCTTGGTGATCACTCAGCCCGAGGGAGAAATCGGGGTCTCGGTAATCAGGTGGGCAAAGAGTTGGCGACTGAAAAAATGGCAGACACAACACAAGGAAGTGCAGGATCTGAATGTATATTCTCAAAATTAGGCATCAGACCTTTAGGGTCATTACAAATGAAAAAGAAAAGTCAGGCGGCAATGGGACTAAAGCAGCAGCTGCCTCCTCTGGACAGATGCTGCACCCCCAGGGCTCAGAGCGCTTGTAGGGGCTCGAATGCCTCGCAGCACAGCTCTTACACACACACACACACACACACACACACACACACACACACACACACACACACACACACTAGGCTCAAGGTCCAGCCCATCCTTAGTAAATACCCATTTATGCTAATCTTCTGGGCTAGCAGAGATATGCCCCAAGGGTCCCATTCTTCTAATCCCTGGGAGTGGCTCAGCTGCTGTGACTGAAAATGAGGATTCTAGTTGATCTTGCCCTTGGATTATCAACTTCTATTCAGTAAACTTCAATGCTCGACCCCCCTCATTATCTCCCTAACAATGCTGGAGGCAATTAGTCTGAATGTGTAACATTGCCTATGAAATTCCAAGCCAGGGTTCAGCTAAGATGTTGGAACATTGATGACAGTCAGAGAGCAACATCTAATTTTGTTTAGCTATTAGTAAATCATATCCTGGGGAGCACCTAGCATGCGAGACCCTCCATTCACTATCACAGAGACAAAACTGAAACACATCCAAGTTGGGAGATGCCAAAGAATACCAGGAGGCTAGCCTCCCTGAAGCTGTATGCCTCAGATCTGTGGTCAAGCCTTCAAGCCTGACATGCAGATTTCACTGGAGTGGGCATGGCAGTAAATTGGTATGGTTGCTTTGGAAAATGGAAGGGTAGTTTCTCAAAGCATTAAAAACAAAACTGCCATGTAATACAGACATTGGAATTCTGAATATATATATGTATATGTATATATATACATATACTTATAATTGAAATGAATTTCAAATTTAGTATGTCAATTTTCAATTTCTTCTTTCTTTTCTCTTGTTTTTTTTTTATTTTATTTATTTATTTATTTATTTTTGAGACAGGGTTTCTCTGTGTAGCCCTAATTGTCCTGGAACTTACTTTGTAGACCAGGCTAGCCTGGAACTCAGAGGCCCACCTGCCTCTGCTTCCAAAGTACTGGAATTAAGGCATGTGCTACCACACTTGGCTTCAGATTTCAGTTATTAAGATACACACACACACACACACACACACACACACACACACACTTGAGACAGTCTCATTTTGTAGCCCTAGCTGCGCTGGAACTCACTGTGTAGACCAGAGTGACCTTGAACACACAAAGATTCACTTGCCTCTGCCTCCTGAGTGCTGCGATTAGAGGTGTGTGCCCAACTGTAAATAAGATTTTTATTTTTATCTTTTTTTTGATTTTTGCAAATTATTATAAACTTTAACATGTAGGCAAATCTACACATGATATTTGACTATACTACTAATGTATGTTTTAAAAGTTTCAACTCTTTTTTTTTCCCCCATTTAGACAAAATAGGAAGCCTCAGACAAGCTTCCTAGTATGAGCACTCTGATAAGCATGGAGGTGTTAGGAGAACACAACCAGCCCCACAGATGCCCACTTACTGTGAAGGCAGCAATTACAAATGTCCTCTGGTGGGACCTTCCTTCTGGAAGCCCATGTCCATTCATGTCCCTTCTCATACCTGCAGAAGCAGTTTAGAAGAATCCTTAAAACAGTTTGTGGTACAAAAATGGAAATCAGGCAAGGTGGTCCTGGTTGCGTGCGGTGGCCTATCATACCAGCTACAAAGGCTATGGTGAAAAGAAAAGGGTGATCCAGATGCCAGAAAACTACAGAAATCCTGATCCTCCATTCCTGCCCTTCCCAAGCAGAACATCTGGGAAGAGGCAGATGTGAAAGATCCTCTGAGGGCTATGTGGATGGAGGCCTGGTTGGACTCCAGAGAAAGAAAGTTCAAGGCTAGCCTAGGTAAGCCTGTTTCAAAATCAAAAATGATAAAAATGATATTTAGTGTGCACATATTACACACGCATGTGCGTGCAAAGAGCTGGTGTATAGCTCAGTGGGAGGTCACTTGCCTAGCACATGTGAGACTCTCAGTTAAGCCCCTAGTACCTAACATTCAAACCTAACCAGCCCTCTATATCTAAAGAAGATGGATGGATGTGTATGAGCGAAGCTCAGTGATAACGTCACAACGAAGTCTGCAACTTTGTACACTAACCAAAAACTTAATAAAAGGAAACTAATAAATATATCTGGGTAGTTTTTCCAAATATGAGCACAAAGTCACTAAGGAAGAAGTGACACATTAGCAGACAGGAGCAGACAGCACAAGGCCAAAAAACAAAAACAAAAACAAAAACAAAATATTCTGAACTGGACGGCTGAAGGAGACCACCCCGAGGGCGTGGAAAGCAAGCTGCGCAGCCCACTGTCACAGGATGACCCCATGGAGAATCAGGATGGTCAGGAAGCCCAGTGTGAGGCCACATCTACAGGATTCATTTCCTCCTACAAGCCAGGACACCTGTGACCTGGCAGATGAGAGCAGAGTGTAACAGATACAGGGAAGCTACTTGGAGTTTTCAGCTCTGGAGCGGAGACTTCTCGTCCTGTTAATTCTGGTCAGGTGGAATGAGGTTTCCCTCCACAGGACCTCAGATAGACAGGTGTGGTCCCTTAACCAGCTTCTCAGTCCACTCATGGTGTTTTCGCCTTTAACAGCTGAAGCATCTCCCGGCCCTCACCCCTTTCTCATTAACATCAGGTGACACTTGTGGGTTTTGGTGACTCTTGGTGGACAGCATGACCTGAAAAGCTATCCTTCCCTCCCTCTCCTCCCTGACAGACAGCAGGGCATAGCAGGAATGGTCCGGGCTTCAGGTCAGGAGACCCTTATTTTAGCCTAGATATGAAACTTTATTGCAAAGGGGGACACCAATGATTCCCATCCCCTTCCTCCTCTACCCCCATGCATCATTTCAAATACAGAAATTCTGATCTTCCATCTCCTGCCTTCTTCAGGGAAATTTCTGGAAAAAAAGGCAGATGCAGAGGATCCCCTGAGCTGTGTGGGGGTGAGGGTGGGGTGGAGTTATAAGCTAAAAGTAAAGTAAAAGCATTGTCATAAATCAAAAGCACCACACACACACACCTTAGCAGAGGAGGCAGGCTCCAAGGGGGACTTTTGAGCACCTCACAGGTCCTATGGTTTCCTATCTTTCTTTTCTAGACAAAACACATCTTAATCAGTTGGGATAATCTGCAAGACTCCTGCTGTTAATCATTTCTATTTCACATTCTCTTTTCACTATCAAATTTCAGAGGCAAGTCATCTATTCCTGCTAGCTCCATTATCAATGTCTGCTAGCTCCATTATCTATGTCTGCTAGCTTCATGATCTATTCTTGCTAGCTCCATTATCTAAATCTGCTAGCTCCATGACCTATTCCTACTAGCTCCATGATCTATTTCTGCTAGATCTATCAACTATGCCTGTTAGCTTTCTTATCTATTTCTGCTAGCTCCATTATCTTTGCCTGCCAGCTCTATTATCTATTCCTGCTAGCTTCGTGATACATTCTTCCTAGCTCCATCATCTACTCCTCCTGGCGCCATCATCTATGTCTGTACCTCCATCATCTATTCTTGTAGCTCCATCATCTATGCCTGCCAGCTCCATCATCTATGCCTGCTACCCGACTACCTCATCACTATACTCTTAACTCCCCAAATTACTGCTTATCAGTCTGCTCACATTCTACTTTCAAAAGACACTTAAGCCTTCGGAGTTTCAAGTAAAACCCTTGTTCAGTTTGCATTGAATACTCACAACCCTCCTATCTATAGCTCCACAATACAGGACGCTGTTATCTGAGGTCACTAACCTTTCTTCCTTTCCTTTCCTTGGTTCTGTGTCTTCCTAGCTGTATGGAACCCTCCATATACTCTCCTCCACTGACAAATCTTCAAAGGGAATGTCTCTTTCTTACTAGCTATAAAGACAGTGCAGTTATTCAAACACTAATATCAGCCATTAGACAGGTTTATTCTCCATGACTCTCCATGTCTAGTTGTTTGGGTTTATTGTTTGTTGTTTGTTTCTTTGACTTTCTTTGACTTGTTCTATCACCGCCCTAATCCAGGCTCTCATCTAAGCAGGCCTGACGAGGCTGCAGTATTCTGTGATTCAGCAAATTAATTCAGCGCATCCTGTTCTCATTAAATTACTCTGTTTCTACAAAACTTGCGATTATTTCTGGTCACTCGCACAGTAAGTCTCTGAGTGTGGTACCTCGGGCTCCACAGATTGACCCTACTTTACCTCTCTAAGCTTGCTCCCATACCTAACTCTTACCAACCGTCTAAACAAACTATCTATGCCTTTGCTATCACATAAGAATATCCAGGATGAGTCTCTACCTTAAGCTCCTCTCCTTTCCCTGCTACCCACATCACTTCCTCTTCCTCTTTTCTTCCTCTCTCTCCCTTTTTACCTCCCTCCAACTTTCCATCCCTTGCAGTGCAGGAGGGATGAAACCCATGCTGTGCCCTTATGGAAGCTAGACAAATAGTCTTCTATTGAAATGCACACCTAGTCCCAGCTCCTATTATTTCTCATACAGTATAGGGTTTGGTTTTTTTTTTTTTCTGAGTTTTTGTGAGACCTTCCACTTGACACCCTATTGCTCCTGTGACTCATGACCCCAATACCACAGAGTAAAATACCCACAAAGCACACAAACTGGTCGGGACTACAACTATCACTCCAACCAAACCAGAAAGCATGTGATGTGCAGGGACCAGAAGGACAGGGAAGGAAGGGTCCTCTGTGCCTGTGTTCCTGGCATCAAGATGCTACTCCATTACAGAGGGCGGAGGGGAAGGAGGAGGAACGACAAAGGAAGGGTTTTGTTCTGTGGCTCAGTGAAACTACAAACAGAACCTGACCACCATCCACTGACCCAGCTCCATTGTTCTTGGTAAAGTAGCTCAGCAGATAAATACCTTTGTGGATGTTTGAATTGCAGATGAGTCACTCATCTGCTTTATTCCCAGCTTCTCAAAGGTCAGTGCTCACAAGCACACCTTGGGGGGGGGGGGGACTGCATCTCCATTGACACTTGATTGGAGAATAAGCAGCTTTTAATTTACTACCGCCTTGAGGTCACAGCTAGGGTTCAGACCTGAAGGCTGAGGCTTGGCGAAGAATCTAGAACCTGTTTACCAGGCAGAGGTGGCAACCTTTGAGAATACCTCCCGGGTCCTTTCCTTTGAGAATACCAGTCCCTGGCCCAAGGCTCCCAATCAGATGGTAACAATTACTTATGCTTCAGACACAGACAGCCAGCCACTCCCAAACCTGTAACAGAAGCCCATTTCATTCTCTACTCTCTCGCTCTACTTTGTTTTAGAGCTATTTCATGATTCACCTCAGCTGTACTCTCCTATACTGGGACTTCGGAATATTGTAGAGAATCTCTCCTGGTTTAGCTACGAAAAGAAATCCCATATTAACCTGCCCCCAAACAGTAGAAATACACTCCCACAATCCACACATACCTAATGGCTCATAGTCACTTCAGAAACTGCAGAAGAATAAACTTATCTCCAGTTTATCTACAGCTTGTCTACAAGCACATCTTAGGCAATAACTGCATCTCCCTGATACTAGACTGGAAAATAGTCTATTCATCAACCAGGAAAGCCTGCAGCCCCTATGATCCTATTTGTCTCTATGTGCTGGTTCACAGTCAGTTGCTGAAGTGCTAACAGCAGGCTCTGTACAAACCATCTCATCCCCTGCACCACGGCAGTAGTAGAAAGAAAACGTACCTGACCCTCTTGGTATTCCCGAATCCCTTGATCTAAAAGGTATCCTGGGATGTGACCAATCTGGGTCTTCTGCATCTTTCCAGGAATCCCTTGTGTACACAATCACACAAAGCTAGATAAGCAGTGTCCCCAATTCTTCCTCTCCCCCTTGACAAAACAGTCGCATTTAGATCCAGTAATCTCGCTTTTGAGTAGATGTTCGAAATTGTTTTGTATACATATATTGTGCATTGGTATTTTTTGCCTGCATGTATGTCTGTGAGGATGTCAGACCTTGGAGTTACAGTCAGTTGTGAGCTGCCTTGTGGATGCTGGGAGTTGAACCCAGGTCCTCTGGAAGAGCAGTCAATGCTCCTAACCACTGAGCCATTTCTGCAGGTCCATGTTCACAGTTCTAAATCACTAGGCAAAGACATTTATGCACTTGCACATGTAGTACAATTTATTCCCATGAGCCACGTTACAGAGGAACCTAAGAGTCCATCAACAAATGTGTGATAGCTGTGCAGGAGGATTCCACTCAGCCTCAAGGAAGAAAGACATTCCATTATTTATTACAATAGGGCTGAACTTTAGGCATGATGTCAAGTCAAATATGCTAGGCACAGAAAGCTAAATCCCTCATGTTCTTTTTCATCATGAGCAGAATATATGTTCTGGTTAGTGTTTGTCTACTCAAGACAACCTACAGTCATCTGAGAAGACAGATTCTCAGTGGAGAAAATGCCCCCATCAGGTTGGCCTATAGGTGAGTCTGTGGGGATGTGGTGGGGCGGAGCAGCCCCAACCTCCACATATAAGAGACTGCCTATAGAAACAAATGAGTAGATTGGTTACAGAAAAAGAGAAATAAAAAAAAAAGGATCTGACTTTTGAACTTCTAACGCTTGTATCTATTTATGGTTATCAGATTGATTTATTTACTTATTCCCTTTGGGACTTCTAAAGAGCAAGCATCAATTTAACATTAAAAATGATGTTCATCTGAGTAAATCAAAGTGTTTCACATGAGTTTTCTCATTAATCTTCTATAGTATTAAAGGGACAACATTATTTATCAATATTTATAGCCTTAAAAGGGCAACGTTGCCTGAGGTCAAATGTTCTATTCACAGTCTCTTTGTCACCCTGGAGATTCTCGGAGGCAGAAGGTTATTTACTTCACCTACCTGAAGCAGAAAAAGATAGTCTTGAGGCATTGATATGGCAGCTCAGTAGGGCAGCTTAACAGAGTAGTGCTGGTGAGTGATAGCTCAAATCTTGCCCCCAGCCTGATTTTACAAATAAAGTTTTATTGAAAGGCAGCCTCGACCACTCATTAGAGCATTGCCTTACCACTCCTGCTGCAAGGCGGCAAGGCTGAGTACTTCCCTTAGGCCATTACCCCTAAAGACTAAAGGATTTATTATTTGGCCCTTAACAGAAAGAGTAGTAATTCCTGCCCTTAACTCAGAGAGAGCCCCAACCAACATAACAGATTTAACAGCACTTCCTCCTGTTACTTCTAAATTATCAACTACTACTAGAACTAAATTATATCCATTACATTTATCTAATTACACTTATCTAATTGTGGGAGATGGGGCAAACATCTGGCACAAGACTGGAGGTCAAAGGCCAACTTGTAGGGGTTGGTTCTTGAATTCCACCACCCAGGGCTCGAACTCATGTCTTCAGATTTCCAGCAAGCACTTTAACCCACTGAACCCTCTCTCCAGCCATTGAATTTTGAATTCTTCAGTGATTCGTGAATTCATCGCTTTTCTTTCCCTTCTCTCACCCTCACCATTGTAAAAGCGTGACACTTTGACAGGGGTGGGTTTCGGCAAACACATCTTTATTGGAAAGTAAAGCTGCGTTAGCTGGGTCCTGAGAGAATCTTTTCTCTGCATTAGCTTGCCCTCTTTGCCACCTACTTGCTTCAAAGGAGATTATAAAAGAATAACATTCAAAGTATTTAATTTAAAAGCTCCAGATTTAGAAATAAGTCTACCCATCTTTGATTCAAAATTCCGCTTTTCATCAAAGTGTTATTTGGAGACTTCCCTGCCTAGTCAGGCTGTGATTAACACCAGCTAAGGGCTGCATACTCAGAAGCTGAAAATCCAAAACAGGTTATCAATAGTTCAAAGAGGAAGACACTTGCCAAGGGTGACTGTGCAAGCCTTTAATCCCAGCACTTGGGAGGCAGAGGCAGGTGGATCTCTAGGAGTTTGAGGCCAACCTCTCTACAGAGCAAGTTCCTGTACAGACAATACTACAGAGAGAGACCCTATTTGTCTTGAAAGACAAACAAACAGGGCTGGAGAGGTGGCTCAGAGGTTAGGAGCACTGACTGCTGTCCCAGAGGTCCTGAGTTCAAATCCCAGCAACCACATGGTGACTCACAATCATCTATAATGAGATCTGATACCCTCTTCTGGTGTGTCTGAAGACAGCTACAGTGTAATTATATATAATAAATAAATAGACCAGAGCAAGCGGGGCCAGATTGGTCCCCCCCCCCCAAAAAAAATCTACTTAAAAAAAAAAAACAGAAAAAAAGAACAAAGAAACAAAATCAACCAGGCAAACAAACAAACAAACAAAAAGGGAAGAAACTTCATTTTCCTGAGATATTCCCATATAACAAAACCATCCTCAGTCCTCAAATCTGTGTTTCCCCTGCCCACATGCCATAAAAGACCGCCTTCCCTCTGCATGGTCCCTTCTAATTTTATCATTTTCTAAAGATAAATGTAAATTTATGCAAAAGCAAGGTGCTATTTCAGTCCTTCCTGGCAGAATCACTTTCATTAAATGATCTCCCAATAAAAACAAATCTCTTACGCTGAGCTGCCCACACACACCAGGGACTCGGAACCAGTCTTAAAATGACCAGGGACAGTGAACACATTTCAGGTAATTGTTTTCTTCAATGACACTCGCAGCATTTTTTTTTTTTTTTAAAGCTACAGATATTATTTAGGATGGGTGATAGTTCCGTAATTTTCATACTATATTAAGAACCCTTGGATAAACCTCATATCTTCCATATTTCATCTTCTTTCCATCTTTGTCTTGCACAGATGAACAGGTCCAATATGAAAAGAAGTGAGGGCTGAGGGTGTAGTTTAGTGGTGGAGTCTTGCCCCACACCCGCATGGCTCTGGATTCAATCCCTAAGGGGAATGAGGAAATATACCTGAGGGAGCTATGTTGGGGATTGCTTCAAATGCTGTGTCTCCCAAAAGTCATGCTTCTGGGGCCCCTGCCCCCAGCTGACTTTGATTGGTAATGAAGAATTGCTGTACAGCCAATAGCTGGGCATAGAGACAGAGGCGGGACTTTTAGATTGCTCTGGCAAGGGACCACTGGGGAAAAAAGAGACAGAATCGCCATGCTGGGAAACAGATCAGACTTAAGGTCCTACCAATGTGTAAGAGGCAGGGAAGCAGCCCCAGGGGTCACTTCTCTGACTGGGTCTGAGGTAGCAGAGATAAAAGTTAACTCAGGAATACTGGAGGGGAGGTGTGCTAGTCATGGGGAGGTTCAGGAAGTGTGCAGCCATTGAGCTAATAAGTCATATTAAAAATATTGCTTGTCCTTCCTTCAGTCTCTGCTCCATAGTTAATCTCTGCAACTCCTTCCGTGGGTATTTGGTTCCCCCTTTTAAGGAGGAATGAAATGTCCACCTTTTGGTCTTTCTTCTTGAGTTTCTTGTGGTTTGTGGGTTGATCTTCCTGTATTCAAAACTTCTGGGCTAATAACCACTTATCAGAGAGTGCATACCATGTGTGTTCTTTTGTGATTGGGTTACCTCACTCAGGATGATATCCTGAGAGGCTCTGATAGTACCTGACTAATACAGATGTAGAAGCTCACAGCCATCCATTGAACTGAATACACGGTCCCCAATGACGGAATTAGAAAAAGGACCTATGGAGCTGAGGAGTTTGCAGCCCCTTAAGACGGAACAACATTATGAACTAACTAGCACCCTCAGAGCCCCCAGGGTCTCAACCACCAACTAAGGACTGCACATGGTGGGTCTGATTGTTCTGGCAGCATGTGTATAGTAGAGGATTGCAAATTCGATCATCAATAGGAGGAGAGGACCTCGGCCCTGTGAAGTTTCTGTGCTCCAGTGTAGGGGAATGCCAGGGCCAGAAAGTGGGAGAGGGTGGGTTGGCAGGCATGGGGAGCGGGGAGGCAACAGGGGCTTGTTCTTGTTGTTTTTGTTTGTTTGTTTGTTTTTTGGAGGGGAAACTGGGAAAGGAGAAATTTACGTGTAAATAAAGAAAATATCTAAAAAAAATATTGCTCTGTGTGTGTCTTTGTGTTTCATTCATGAATCCAGAGCTCTTGGATGTTCACCGATACAGAGTTTATCCTTACACACATACTAATACTTTAGAAATTAGGGAGAAACAGCATATACCTTTTCTCAAACGAAAGAATGTTAAAATATAGGACACAGGAATGATTTAGGTAGGATTTTCCACTACATATATTTTTAATAATATATATTACTTTTTGTTAAAGAAAAACAATTCAAAGAAAGCTGTAAGTAATACCGTAATGTTCTTTAAAGTCAAGGATAAGACTCTAGGTCCTATCAAATGTCATGACTAGCTAGTTGTATGTGGACTGAAGAGGATGCTGGTGCTGCAACCAAAACCACGGGAGTTGAAGAGCTCACTCACAAGCAGACAGAGTGTGTGTAGTTTTTCCACAAAGACCCTGTCTTTGTCAGTATTCTATTGTGAAGAGACACCATGACCAAGGCTGCTCTTATAAAGGAAGGCATTTAACTGGGGGTTTCTTACAGTTTCAGAGCTTTAGTCTATTATACTCATGGCAGGAAGCATGGCAGTGTGCAGGCAGACTGGAGAAGGAGCTAAGAATTCTACATTGGATATAAAAACAACAGGAAGAGAGAGATGCCGAGTCTGGTGTCTTTGAGCACTAAGAACCCCAAAGCTCACCCCCAGTGACACACTTCCTCCAATAAGGCCACATCTTCTAGCGTCACCCCCTGGTGACAAAGTGTTCAAATCTATGAGTCTATGGGAGGTATTATTCAAACCACCATAGACCCCTTCCCGAGCAACAGGTGAAAATACATGAGTACAGACAGTACTAAGCTGCTGACTAGCCATGCCAGCAGTCACTTTTCCTTGTGATGGTTTGTTTGTTTGTTTGTTTGTTTGACTGATTGATATGGTTTCTCTGTGTAGCTCTGACTGTCCTGGAACTCACTCTGTAGACTAGGCTTGCTTTGAACTCAGAGATCTCCTTTCTTCTGCCTCCTGATTGCTGAGATTAAAGCCGTGCGCCAGCCACCATAGCAGCCTACTCATGATGGCTTTATTAACAGGGCTTGAAGAGTGTTCCTTTCTCCAACACCATCCAATACTACAGTGCCAAAGTGCTGTCCACAGTTTACAACATGGCCACACTTCTGCACCAAGAGATGACTAGTGTTCATAAGCAGTAATGGCACTGGGCTGGTTGTGAAGAAAAATGTTTGTTTGTTTGTTTGTTTGTTGCTATACAGGGAAGCAAGAACTCTTAAAGGCTGAAGTGACCAAGAGGGACACTCATGTTCTTCTGGACTGCACACAGCAACGCTGACAATGGAAGCTTAGCCTCAACGTTGGATCTGAAAGAGTGACTCCCTGCCTAGGTCTCTCTGAGCTCGCTGATGGCAGAGGCAACCAGGTGACAACCGCTCGATGGATCTGACTGTGGCCTGTCACCAAGTGACACACATTCCCCTCTCTCCCTGCAGACATATCAACACAAAGATGACAGCTAGCCATAAAGATAAAGCATTATTTCCTCCTAAAACAAACATCAAGTGGGCAATTTGTGGGCCTGAGATTTAGCATCTTCCATAAAACATTCATAAAACAGCTGCCAATTAAGCTGAAATGATAGCAGCTCAAATGTCCCGCCTCCCTATTTTGAGATTAGCATGCAGAGTACTCACTGGGTCTACTTTTTTTCTGGAAGGCAATGGCCTGGTGGATCATCTTTATTCTTTCCTTTGGGGGCAGTTAGAAACAGAGTGTTTACAGGAATTCTGGAGTGGGCAGGAGACAGCCAGGTAAAAGCACCATTTCAGCAAAACAGAGGAGCCAACAGGCTGCTCATTGTGAGAAAAGCCAACCAGAAGAATCCAGACTCCCTCTCTCTTCTCTCCTCCCCTCCCTCCTCCCCTTCCTCCCTCCCTCCCTCCCTCCACCCCTCTCTCTTTTCTTATTTTTACAATTTCATACACAAACAGATTTAACCCCTATTATTTTCTCCTCTTTCCATTCTTCTCCTGATAACTTCTTTTTTTCCAACTAGTTCCTCTCCTCCCTCTCTCCTCAACTCCCCCACACCCCCTTGTGTGTGTCCTATAGGGTTTAGGGCTGTTGGATGATGGGGAACTATTTCTTGGAGTTTGGACGATTTATCAGTGGCAACAACACTGAAAATGATTCCCTTCCCCCGGCCACCCGTTAACTACCAACAGCTCTTCAAAGAGCTCTCTCTCCATTATGGAAGGCTGATTGGGCCAATGCAGTGCTCATTTTATACAGGTAACCACAGCTCCTGTGGGTTCAAGACTGCATTGGCCACGTCATAGGCTCCAGAGATGTCAGAGAGCCTTTTTAGACATCAGGAAGACAGAGAGTCAGAGAAACAGGGCATTTGGCATCCCTATTTGATCTGTGCAGAGATTCTTCACATTGAGCATCAGCAACCACATTTGGAAGTTTCCCCTGTGAGCAGCTATTGCAGGGCTAAGAGACTGCATGCATGCACATGTCTTCCTTTAGAACTTACCTCATTGCCTAGGGAATTAGGTGACTTCTAGCAAGTACCCATGTAGCTCAATAAGAGTAAACTATGGATGGAAGTTGAAAAATCCAAAGATTAATTAAAAACACCATCCCCAGGCTCCAATAGAAGGACTCACTCACAGAGTAAGTATTAATGCAGGTTAAAACTAACCAACACACAGCATTGTTTGCCGAAGCACACACAACACTCTTTCAACAGCACCTAGAGTGGCAGAAAGACAGGGGCTGCTGAGGCTCATTGTGAAACCTGACTGTGCCATTTTCTACTGTGTGAACTTGGGCCTCAATATGGGAAATGGGGTGATAATATTACCTATCTGACAGGATAATTGTGGGGTTTCAATGAGCAATAGGTGTAAAGCATTTAAGACAGCTGGCAGGTAGTGAATGCTTGCTAATGAGGTACCAGTGTCCCACAAAAGTCTCCTTCCTCATTCCTCAGGTTAGCTCAAGATCCCTGTGTCTGCCCACCGCTTCCCTGTGGTCTATAGAGTCTGGCAGGAGGATTATTTATCTCCAGTCCAGTGCAGTGGGCTTGGTCATGTGACTAGGCATGGCCTGCGGCATGTGAGCCAGCATGTGTCCTCTGGCTCTTTCTTCCTTCAGCCACCAGCCCAGCACATCTCAAATAGGGGCTGTTCCTCTGGCCTAGATCTTAGAACACAAAGATACGGAGCTCAGGAGTAGGCCTGAGGCCAGTTTGCTCTAGATACAGAATGTGGGCAAAAATCAACTGTTCTTCCAAGCCTTGGGGGGGGGGGGGGGGGGGGGGGGGCTGTTTACCACAGAACAGCTGGCTAACACAGAAATTATTATTTTATTTTAGTTTTGTTTTGTTTATTGGATCAGATTGTGACTCCAACCAAATAGGGTCTGGAAAGATTTTCTCAAAAAAAAAAAAAAAATCACTAGATAAAAATGGCAAGTCTCCACAACAGATTTCTCACAACAGGTTTGAGCTGGCCTACCAGTGACAAAGACCTCATGGACACGTGAGTGGATGTAAGCAAGGGAGCCACTTTTCTCCTCCATCTGCTGTGTCCTTTGACTAAACCTCCCAGACAGCAAGGAGCCCCTCTGCTGGGCTTATTTCACCCTACCACCTCCCTCCTAAGCAGTCATGATTTATCTTATCCAAGCCCAATGGTCCAGTAAAACAAGCAGTTTCCCATTTTAAAGTGAATTCCTTAATGTGAATTTCTTTCTAGTTTATTACCAGACTTGTTGATTCTCTTCTTCTTGCTCTTTTTGGGGAAGGGTACGGCTTTTAGAAAATTAGCTTATGAAAAGCATCAACTGTCACATTTAAATCTTTCTGACTACATCAGAGGGGATGCATCTCCTCTCTTGGTCCAAAGCACTGTGGTCATTCTCAATGGTGTTAAATACTGGCCACTGTCATTAACCTCTCTTGGTATCATGAGCTGGTCCATCCTGCTAGTGGGAGGAGTCAGAGTCAAGTGCAGAAAGGAAAGAAAAGCACATAACAATGTCTTGTCATGTGAAACACTAGGGGAACAAGAGAGAGGGGTGTTTGGAGACAGAAGAATGAGGTCTGCATGAAATGCAGGAGCATCACTTGGGCGATCAGAGAAGAGACACCTGAGGAGCACAGTCACAGTGAGGCCTGAAGGAGAGAGACTATGTAATGCATGAGATGAGCTTGTGTAAAGCCCTGAGAGAGAAGAGATGAGAGAAACAAGAGATTGAATGAAACAATGTTGATGTTTCTCTTGCTCTCAACAGTTCAGTGAAAGAAAGAGAAACATGAGAGTGAGTTTGTCCTCCTTAGGGTTTTATTGCTGTGTAGAGACGCCATGACTAAGGCAACTCTTATAAAGAAAAACATTTCATTGGGGCTGGCTTATAATTTCAGAGGTTTAGTCCATTATCATCATGGCAGGAAGCATGGCAGCATGCAAGTGACATGATGCAGGAGGAGCTGAGAGTTCTACATCACCATCGGCAGGTAGCAGAAGGAACCACACTGGGCGTAGCTTGAGCATATATGATTTCAAAGCCTGCCTCCACAGTGACACACTTCTCTAATGAGGCCACACCTCCTAATAGTGCCACTCCCTATGGCCAAGCATAGGCCAAACACATGAGTCTATGCTGTTCACTCCTATTCAAACCACCACAGAGTTGAAGAGCAAACAAACCCAGACCACAGGGAGCTTTAGGGTCTCGATTTTATTCTGAGAGGAATAAGAAGGCATGGAAGGATTTTTAAGGAAGGAAGTGATGTGTTCTGTTCTTCGAGTGATTAAAGATATATGGGGATGAAAGAAATGGGGGAGAGAGAAAGAGAGAGAGAGAGAGAGCAATGTGGCAGACAGAGGAAAGGTCTAAAAGGGAGAAGAGGTGAGAGTGTGAAGAGGAAGTGGGAACATAGAAAGCATATCCTGGGGTAAAAAAGGACGAGCCAGCAGGTGGAAGCTGGGTATGGTGGGAAACCACGAAGGAAGGTTAATGCCTCTGGCCTGAAGGACGAAGGTGCTGATACAGTTTAGAGAGAGGGAGAGAACTGGAGGAGGATCCTAATAAAGCATGAAGACAAATGCCACTTTGAACAATAAAGTCTAAGACACCTGTAAGATAACTAGTCCAAAGCATCAGGGGTGGAGTTGGATGTGCAGGGCTGTGAGTTACAGGAGCCTGGGTGAATGGTAAACTTGGAAATGGTCACCTTTAGGTGAGGAGGATATTCTCATGGGAAGGTGGCACTGCTCAATGTCAAAGCCAGGGAGCAAGGAAGTAATGTGAAAGAAAGGGTGGTGTTAAAAAAATAAAGAAATATAAAAAGATAATAGAAAAGAGCTTTTGCTATGATGGTTTCGAAAGCAATGAAGGAAGCTCCTGCCTTCCCAAAGCCTTGAAAGCCGAGAAGGCACAGACACAAAAAGAAGATCCTCACATCACCCGCCTTCAGGTGGCCCAAGAGACTCTGTCTCCAGAGGCAGCTGAAGTCCCCTCTGAAGAGTTTGCCCAGGTAAAACAAGTATGAGCACTATGCCTTCATCCAATTCCCCTGACCAGTGAGTCATCCATGAGGAAGACAGAAGATAACAGCATGCTTGTGTTCACTGTGGATGTCAAGGCCAGCAAGCACCAGCTCCAACAGGCTGTGATGAAGCTCTGTGATGCTGATGTGGCCAAAGCCAACACTTCAATGAGGTCTGATGGAGAGAAGAAGGCTGCCCCCTGATTATGATGTGTTGGATATTGCCAACAGAATTGAGATTATCTAAACTGAGTCTAGATACCTAATTCTAAACAACAACAACAGCAACAAACAAACAAGAAAAAACCCCACTTTTTCACTTTTAAAAAAAAGGAGAAGAGGAGGAGAAGTAGTAGGAGGAGAGAAGGAGGAGGAGAGGGAGAAAGAGGTGAAGAGGAAGAAAAAGGAGGAGGAGGGAAAAGGAGAAGGAGGAGAAGGAGGGGAAGAGAAGGAAGAGGAGGAAGGAAAAGAAGAAGAAAGAACAGGAGGAAGAAGAAGAGGAGGAGAAAGAGGAGGAGGAGGAAGAGGAGGAGGAGGAGGAAGATGTACCCTGGCATAAGTCAGTCAAAATCAACTATGCCTTCCTAGGACACAGAGCTTCCTAATTCCCAGGCATCCACCTGGATACCATGTTCTGACCAATGCCACCCTCTCCTGTATCCCATAACTCAACCAGTCCCCTAGCACCAGTCTTGCCTTCCTTCCTAGCAATGAGTAAGATCCCTCTAATAAAGAAATAGAGTTCTGGCTCTTCCCTGCATAAACTTCTTTGCCTGTCCTCTTATTAATCTTTAGGAGAAACCCGAAATACTCCACACATGCTCCACAAAACTTTTCAAGCACCAGCCTCATCTCTTAACTCCTCCTCTTCACACATCTCCTCAGTACTGCTGACTTCTGGGCAGCCATCCTTTGCCCTGAGGCACCACGTTCTCCTTCACCTGCCAGCCTCTGTTAGTCCTATGGTCCAGCAGAGTCTTTGGAATAGACAGGCCCAGTTTAAAGGCTACCTCTTCTGAAAGGCCTTATCTCCTGCATCTGAGAGGGATCTCTCTCCTCCTTCATGCCTCGTACCTCCACTGCAGTAGGATTTGAATCCTATGCTTCCATCCGGTTCCTGTTTGAAGAACTCCCTTTACAAGTTCATGATGGTACAAGTTTAATCACCTTGTCCACCACTGAAGTCCTAGTACCCAGCAGTATTTCGGGTGTCAAGCGTTTAACATGAGCTTATTAAAGGGTAAGTGAAGTACCATGTCTAAACCAATGGCGAAGATGACAACACACACTGAAGCTGTGTAGGCCAATGTCACCCGTGAATACAGACGTCAAATCCGAAATGAAGTATGAGTAAGCAAATACATCACTCTAGTGAAATAAAAATATATCATGGTCAAGATGAATTTACCTCAGGGCTGCAAGGATGATATATCGGTAGGAAGCCTAACCATAAAACACACGTACAATCACTTTGGTAGATAATAAAAGTCATCTGCTGGACTTCAATATTCATTATGGGAATCATTAATCAACTTAAAATGGAAAGGTATTAACTTTGTACGAAGCATCACCGTGCCTCATGACAGATCAACAGAAACAAGATAGGAACAGGACAGAGGCCCTGTGAAAACAGCAATGAAAGATTTGTACTGTAGCGGGAACACAGCCAGAAAAAAGAAGAGTACAGAGCTTAGGGCACATCTCAGCAAGAGTGTGGCTGCCTAACATGTCCAAAAACCTAGGCTCAATCTCCAGAGGATAAAATGAAGGGAAGGAGGGACAGACAAAATGAGGAAAGAAGATGCGAAGGGAGGTGGGGAGGGGGGAAGAGGGAGAGGAGGATGTGTGGAGAGCAGAGGATCAATGCCTCAGACCATTGTGAACTGGATAATTCCTCCTGTGGGTGAGGCTCAGAAACTCGGTGGAGGCTTCCTTGTGTATTTACATTGACCAGTGTGTGCAAAAACTACCAACGGTGGCTTCCTCCTGCAGGCTGACTACAGCCAGAGACTGCTCCTCTAGAGAGACCTCCCGTGGACACTAGCTAGTCCTTCCTTCTCGTGCAGCACACAATAAACTCACTCTATATAGTAAACATGCTGAGATTCCTAGCTGTGCAGTTGGGCCCTCCATTAATGCAGCAGCTTCTCTGTCTGTCTGTCTGTCTGTCTGTCTTTCCTCTTCATTCCTTTGTTGCCCCAGTCAGGTTTCCAGGACTAAGTTGTGCATAGCAGGGAGGGAGGAAGTTGGTTATTTCTAATTATCATGATCTACTCTAATACTACCAGAATTAATCAGAAATCTTACTAGGTTTTATAGAAATGAGCAAAAAGTCTGATTCATGAGAATGCTAATTTTCTAAGGCTAAGCACAAAAATATAGAACTTATACTACAAAAAAATTTCCACATTAATCTCTAAATTTAATTTAATTCAAGTTCAGTCAAGTCAATGAAATTTTTGTCTGGAATTAGGTACTGTATGTCTAAATCTCTTTTAGCAAAATAGGACATTTATAGCATGGATTTTTTAAAATAAGGTAAAAGACTAAAATCAGTGAAAATGAGCTCCTTTTATCAGATAGTAAAATGGAACATAACGCTGAAATTTCAATACAATTCAGTAACTCACTCATTCAGTCCAAGAATGATCATGGTTATCTCCTAGGTGAGTCTAAATCCTGTCAAGCTGAAAATGAAGATCAACTACTATACTCAGAATTTTAAAAGAAAATAAAGCCAAGAGTATAAGAGGAAAGACTGGTAAAGGTGGTTATATTTAAACGAATTAGTTTCACCTAGCCTAAGTCATGTAGTATGGAAGGAAAAGGGAAAAACACCAAAAAGATAAACCAGGAGAAGGTTTGATAGCTCTAGGACAGCGCTTCTCAACCTTCCTGATGCTTAGACCCTTTCAGACAGTTCCTCTTGTAGTGACCACCAACCACAAGATTATTTCATTGCTACTTCATGACTATACACTTGCTACTGTTATAAAGCATAATTTGCTTCTGATATGCAGGATATCTGATGTGTGACCCTCAAAGGGGTCAGACCCACAGGTTGAGATGTTGCAGATAGCCCTGGGGCTAATTATATTTGATGTTAACTCCATTCTCCTGTGAGGGGCTTCGAACAAGGAATGAGTCAGCACTCAGGTGATTTCCTGTAAACCTTTTTCCCACCTTAATTTGTAAAATAAAGGCTAGAGCCAGTGATTGGGCAGTGAAAGGGAAGGAGGAGCTGAAAGTTGTTAAAAAGGAGGAGTTGGGAGAGAGAGAGAGAGAGAGAGAGAGAGAGAGAGAGAGAGAGAGAAGAGGAGAAGGAGGAGGAGGAGGAAGAGAAGGAGGAGGAGGAGGAGGAGAAGAAGGAAGAGGAGGAGGAGGAGGACGAGGAGGAGGTGGTAGAAGGAAAGCAGAGCAGAAGCACGTGGCCTGGAGAAACCTCAAGTTATAAGGGGTCTCATAGATGGGGAACATGGTAGTGTAGTGATAGATCTGCCCAATCTAGGCACACAGCTAGTATTCATGTTAATTGAGTCGCGTTTTCATTGCCGGGGCATATTTGGGTTGGAGATTTACCACAACACTGCGAACTATTGCTGTAGGATTTCCCAAAGATAATAAGAAAATAGATTGATAGTAAAAATGCTCTTTGAAAAGAGCACTGTTTTGATTTGAATGTGAATTGTACACAGTAGGTTCGTGTTCTGAATGGTTGGCCCTGCCTGATGGTTGTATTAGTTATTTCTCCTATTGACATAATAAAACACCTTGACAAAAGCAACTTAGGGTGTGTTAGTTAGGGTTTCCATTGCTGTGAAGAGACACCATGACCAAGGAAACTCTTACAAAGAAAAACATTTAATTGGGGCTGGCTTACAGGTTCAGAAGTTTAGTCCATTATCATCATTGGTGGAAAGCATGACAGTGCGCAGGCAGACATAGTTCTGGAGGAGGAGCTGAGAGTTCTACATCTTGATATTCAGGCACCCAGGAGGAGAGTGGACTCCACACTGGACATAGCTTGAGCATAGGAGACCTCAAAGCCCATCCCCACAGTGATGCACTTTCTCCAACAAGGCCACACCCACTCTAACAAGACTACATCTCCTAATGGGCCAGGCCCATGGACCAAGCATTCAAACATATGAGTGTATGGAGGCCACATCTATTCAAACCACCACAAAGGGTTTATTTTTGGCTCACTGTTCCAGGGTAAAGTCCACCATGGCCAGGAAGTAAAAGTGGCAGTGGGAACCCAAGGCAGCTGGTCACACTGAACCCGGAGTCAGGATGCAGAGAGAGATGGACATTTGTGCTCAGCTTGCTTTCTACTTCTTAGTCAAGGAGCACAGCTCATGGAATAGTGAGTGCTGCCTACACTTTGGGTGGGTTTTTGCATCTCAATGGAATCTAGGTAATCCTCAGCTCACCTAAAGTAGATGTCTTTCCTAGGAATACCCAAAGGCTTGTCTCATAGGGAATTCTAGATCCTATCAATTTGACCATTAACCATTTCAGTGATGCTGGTTTTTCTTTGGCAGAGGGGAGTGGGGGGTGGGGGGTAGGGGGTTGGGAGGGTGGGGGGGCGGAGTTGGTTCTGGAAATCTTGGGAGGTGGGGCCTAGCTGGTGCAGCAAGCCACTTGGGGTGTCATTGAAAGTCAACCCTGGCTCCTGCTCTGTTTACCTCTGCCTCCTGGTCTCCAGTAAGACAAGAACCTTCTTCTATTCATTCCCATTGTCATGATCAGCTTTGTCACTGTGCCTTTCCCACAATAAGACCAAGATAAACTTTTTCCCTTTAAGTTGTTTCTATCAGGTATTGTGGTCCCAACAATGGAAAATCCTAGTAATAAGCCCTATGGTAATATTTCATAAATAAATCAATTAATAAATATGGAGGTGACAACTGAAGAAGCAGCTAGATTATGACACAATAACTCATCTGCTCAATTTTAAATGGAATCAATTAGTACAAGAAATTACCTATCTGCTCATTAGATAATATAATGTAGGTGCCTATTCCTTGAGAAAGACAAGCCATCATGGTGGACGGGAAGCAGTACAGGAGTTAAGAAATAATCTACATGGTGCCAGAAACCATGGCTACATTCTGCCTGTGCCCTGGATGTATGAGTGAAGTTAAATTCTAAGACAATACACAAACTTTTTGTTTTGTTTTGTTTTTTTAGCAGAGAAATGTTCTGTATTATTTTTACTGGATCAGGCTCATATCTAGACTAGCCTGGCTAGTGAGCAAGCTCTGTGGATCCTCCAGGCTCTGTGAGGACAGAGGCATGCCACCGTGATAGGAGGTTTCCTACACTGGTGCTAGTACCTGATCTCAGGTCTTCCAGCAAGCATTTTAATCTCCCCAGAATGGCTTGCTTTCCTTTCTCTTTCCTTCCTTCCTTCTTTATTTATAGACAGGCTCTCACTGTGTAGATCAGGCTGGTCCTGAGTTAACAGAGACCTGCTTGCCTCTGCCTCCTGAGCCACAATGCCTGGCTTGTTTTTTACATTTTTGCTTTTTTTTTTTTTTTTTTTTTTTTTTTTTTTGACATTATAGAAGGACCTTGAAGGGAGGGCCTGCTATTTGAGTTCTTGGCACACTTAGAGCTTATAGCAGAGTGGTTCCACTGGAGGTTCCAAGTCAGACCTCTGGTGGTGTAATCCTGCGTCCTGCTTCCTAACTTTGTTTTTTTGTTTGTTTTAAAAAGATTTATTTACTTACTTTATGTATATGTGAATACACTGTTGCTGTCTTCAGAGACACCAGAAGAGGGCATCAGATCACATAGCAGATGGCTGTGAGCTACCATATGGTTGCTGGGAATTGAACTCAGGACCTTTGGAAGAGCAATCAGTGCTCTTAACCACGGAGCCATCTCACCAATCCTCCTAACTCTGTTCTTATATAGGACTCTCCAAGCCTGCATTCTCTTCTCTGGAGTTTGAGCTAACATGGCACATTCCCTCAGGAGAGTTCTGAGGATTAAGTGGCATGATCTCTTTGAAGGTTTGAAGACAGTGCCTATAATAGAGTAAAGCACAATTAACTCTATTATTATTCTATAAAAGGCAGATAAAAAATGATAGACCCCCAAGGCACATAAGATGGGATCCTAAGTGATGGGGTGGGGGGCTGATGGAATGGCAGAAAGATCTAGGCCCATGAAGTGCTGAATCACATTTTTGGGGACAGCTCTTTATTTACCCCTCTGAGGCTGCAGGTACAGTTTCAGAGAACAGTCTGTTTGTGGGCACAAGTACTTATATATAACACAAGAACATTTGTCACTCTAGTCGGAATGAGACAGACACTCAACAGCGTCAGGCAGCTTCATCAATCACACTTATTAAAGAAAGATCTCTCTTGCTGATGTGTGCACACACTTCAGAAAACAAGGTTACTGAGGTAGCAAAACAAACACAAACTAGAAGGGTAAATAGAGAAAGTATAGAGGATGCTACTGGCCCCAGGAACTCTCCCCAAAGCCAGTGACAGTCACTTCCAGCCCCTGCCATGATCAGAGTGAAGGCTAGAGAGAACAATGGACAAGTCTGAGGTGCAGAAAAGCACAGGACCTAGTGGCCATGAGCCTTGGGGACACTAGACACAGGAAGAGGGATGAGATTCAAGAGGATTAACTATGAGTTTCCAAAAGCAAGGGAAAGAAAATGCATGCAGCTTGATGGTGAGGAGCCTTGGATAGATGTGCGTGGCACTTCTGATGTGGCCCCATATTTTGAATGCAGAGTGAAGCAAAACCAAACAAGTTTACAGCAACTCTGACACATTTTTCGAAAACAGACAAGGTTTGCATTGTGTATTATGTAAGTGTGACTTTCAAAACCTGAACAACAAACTGTAGTTATGCTATGATTTTAATGTCAAAATCATTATATAGATAAGCAAGTGTGGGGATGTATGGCATGACAAGGTTTAAATATGGAGAGGGATGCTGTGACCTTAGAGGGTTTTTTATATATAAATGTAGTTACATTTATGCAAAAAGAATTTTCTCTTACATTAGGTGTTTGTATTCACCCCCATTCCGGAGCCATAATCCTATATCTACCATGATGGCTGCTGTCAATCATGTTGTCACAGAGAAGCTGTACCCTTCCCCTCAGGCTGGCCACATAGCAAACATTTCTCCTGAAGTGGGCCGGAAGTTCTGGGGCCATGGTACAAAAGGGAAACCAAGCCAGCACTGCATTGACATTCTTCTCAAAGCTGCCTCCTCCTTCCTCCTCCCTCCATCCCTCCCTCCATCCCTACCTCTGTCCCCTTTCTTCCTTCTTTCCTTTTGATTCAAAGCCCTGGTTTTAAGATTCAAAGAATATCAGTTTTCTTGCCTCTGGAGGTGCAGCAAAAATTAAAGAAGAGAGACAGTCAGTCAGACAGACAGACAGGCTGGCAGGCAGGCAGACAGAATAAGGATAAGAAAGAAATAGAGGAAAAATGGATTGTCGTGTTATTTCCTGAATCAGTACAGAAGACAAGGGGTTGGCTGGGATTTTTTATTTGGTTTGGTTTGGTTTGGTTTGGTTTGGTTTGGTTTGGTTTGGTGTTGCTTCTTGGAAGGCTCAGCAGCCAGGCAGTGATAGAAAATTAATGACCAAATATTGAAGCGATGCTTCAATGACTTCTCATCCCCTCTACCTATCTATCTCCTGACCAGCGACTTGAGTCCCTGGATCGTAATTTCAGTTAGTCACAAGGTTGATGCCACAGAATGGAAGTCACCACTAGCTTCGTGTACAATGTGTCCAATCCCAGGTGAGGTCTGATGTGCTATGTAGGCCTTAATCCAAAAACAACCCATCCCATTGAAGGTCAGTAGCAACTACAATCTTGTCTGTTTCAGTCCCTACCCTAGGTTCAGAGGATCAGAATATCTGAATAATGACATCCTGTATGCCAGATTCTTTTCTTACTTTTCTTCATGTTTTTAAAGAGTTACCTGCATTTGGCCATGATGAAGTAATAAGGACAAAATCTGTCATCTACTTAAAGGACAAAATAAAAAAAGCTAGACGAAATACAGGAAACAATATTTCTCAGATGCTAGACAACACACAGTGCAGTAATGACAGGGTGAGGAGATCAGAGGTGAGCCCTGTGAAGTCTCCATTTTACCACTCAGAACAGTGGTTCTCAACCTTTGGATGGCTACCCCTTTGGGGGGGCGTCTAATGACCCTTTTGCAGGGATTCCCAAGACCACTGGAAAACATAGATATTTACATTGTGATTCATAACAGTAACAAAATTACTGTTATGAAATATCGATGAAAATACTTTTATGGTTGGGGTGGGGTCACCATAACATGAGGAGCTGTGTTAAGGGGTTGCAATGTTAGGAAGAACCTCTGACATAGACTTTACAGACGTGGGTACAAGAAGGAGCCCATGGCAGTCCAGTGACCTGAGTTGAGAAAACAGAGCAAGGGAGATCAGGATTGCTGAGACTTGGGGGCTGTGGTTAGTAAAGAGTTCAGAGTCCCAAACTTGACCTCCAGTGAGTTTTCTACCCAGTGAAAATTCTTTTAAAAATAAGTGTCAATAAACACCAGCACTGGGTGTCTAGGACCACAAAACATAGAGAAAAGGTTCTCAAGGCAGAAGAGAAATGAGAGATCTGATACTATGTACGAAATAATCTGTCAACATTTTGCCTAAAGTGAAAAGCCAAAGGACTGTCCACACAAGTAGGAGCATAAGCAAAGCCAGAGCATCTGCTCTTAGGAGTTCCTCTCAACACTATCTGAAACTTGGCCATAGCAATAAAACAAGCAAAAGACAGGGTGCAGAGTTCAGGAAGGAAGGAGTAAAGTCCCTTTCATTTGTAGACAACATAATTACATTAGTAGATCTTATGGAATGTCTAAAAAGGCTTTAAAGAGCTAGTAAGTGACCATACCAACATCATAAGATATGTGGAGGAAAGTAAATTGAAATTATGTATCCTAGAAACCAAAGGCTTGAAATTAAAAGTTTAAAAGTAATGATGCTTTTTTCCTTTTACACTTGTATTTTATTTGTGTGTGTGTGCGCACACGCGCATGTGTACATCGGGGTGCACACACAGAAACTAGAGGACAGCTGAGCCAGAGGACAACTGTAGGAATCTCTTCTCTCTACTATTTTGAATCAAAGGATCAAAGTTAGGTCATCAGGCTTGGCAGAGAGTGCCATTACCCACTGAGCATCATTGCCAGACCAACAACAGCTTTAAACTATGCAGCACTGAGGGAAAACGTAACAGAAGATATGAAATATACACACATCCGTGTCCCCCACCCCCACACCTGAGCCAGGCTTTACCTGGGACTGCTGTGGCATTCCCAGTACCGTGCTCTTAGTCTAACAAAAGCATGGTTCCCAGGCACTGCTTGAGCTACCACAGGCTTTTAGCAAAAACGCACCACCAGCTTGCTATTTGTACTGGATAGTTCCATGTCAACACAAGCTAAAGTCATCTATCTGAGAGGAAGGAAACCCAGTTAAGAAAATGCCTCCATAAAAATCAGGCTGTAGGCAGGCCTGTAGTACATTTTCTTTATTAGTGATTGATGAGCAAGGACCCAGCCCATTGTGGGTGGTGCCATCCCTGGGGTGGTGGTCCTGGGTTCTATAAGAAAGAAGGCTGAGCAAGCCATGAGGAGGAAGGCAGTGTGAACTACACTCCTCCATGGCCTCTGCATCTTCATCAGCTCCTGCCTCCAGGTTTCTGCTGCTTGAGTTCCCGTCCTGTGTTGATGAACAGTGATACTGAAGCATAAGACAAACCCACCCCTTCCTAACTTTCTTTTGGTCATGGTGTTTCATCACAGCCATACATTCCTAACTAAAGGAAATTGGTACCAAGAGTGGGGTATTGTTGTGACAGACCTCACTGTATTTTAGGGAGGACTGTGGAAGGACTCTGGAGTGTTGGGAGCTCAACAGGCTGTTCTGTATGCCTTTAGAAGTAGAGTGTGTTGTGGAAAGTACAGACAATGGAGGCCTGGCTTGTGACGTTTCAGAGGGAAGCAGAGACTCCATTGGACCATTTGTGTGAAAAATCCATGGTGTCTGCTGATGCTAAAAAACAAAACAAACAAACAAACAAAAAAAACAGCTGTGATTAAGACCAGAACCACTAACATAAAAACTTTGTTTTGCTGAGACAATGGATGTTGGTTAGCTGGAGCTCAAGAATCAACTGTGATCAACAACAGATCAGCATCAGCGAGGTAAAATCTTCAGGGAAGAGTTTACTCAGAGTCAGCCACAGAATTTGTGTTCCAGAGGCAGCCAGGGTTGTACCTTGTGCTTGCAGGTGAATTTTGTGATCTAAGAGTCACCTAGATAGTACTGGTTTTGGGGGGGGGGGCGTGAAGGGGTCATGGAGAGCAGCTGAAGCCTAGCGCTATGAGAGGGTAGGAGAGGCCATAGGTGAAGGGGCAGCAGCAGCAGCAGTTGAAGGCTCACACTGAAGGAGTCACTTGGGGAAGTTGAACCTTAGCACCATGAAGAGAGCCTATGAGAGGCTATTGCTGAAAGTGCAGCCCAAGTACGGGAGAAGAATTTTGAATTTGCATTTTGCAGTTGCCAGTACCATGGGGTGACCACCAATCATAGCAGCAGTACTGGAGTGGAACCTGCCCAGGCTTAGAAGCCAAGTGGTGTGTGCTGCAGAGGGCGGAGCCAGAGAGGTGACCAAAGGCCCTCCCACCCCCCTCATGACTTCTTCTTTTTTTAACTTTTTTGTTGTTGTTGTTGTTTTTTGTTTTTCTGGATTTTTCTGGATCACCCTGGCTGTCCTGGAACTCACTCTGTAGCCCAGGCTGGCCTCGAACTCAGAAATCTGCCTGTCTCCACCTCCTAAGTGCTGGGATTAAAGACGTCTGCCACCACCGCTCGGCTCATGACTTCTTTTTTACTTAAAAAAAAAAAATGTGTGGTCTGATCGTCTAAACAAGCATCATATGCATGTGGATACTGGCACATTCCAGAACATGGTGTCAGATCCTTCGGAACTGGAGTTAACGTCAGTTAGTTGTAAGCTGCCCAGTGTGTGTGCTGGGAACTGAACCTGGGTCCTCTGAAAGAGCAGTATGTGCTTTTAAGCACTAAGCCATACCCCAGTGCCTCTGACCTGCAGTATTACTTTGTTGTTGTTGTTTTTTGTTTTTGTTAGACAGGGTCTCACCGTGTAGCCCTTGCTGGCCTCAAACACATGACAAGATTCCACCCACCTCTGAGGTCTGAGTCCTGGAAGTAAAGGCATGCTCACTACAGCCTATTGTCAAGTACTGCTTTTGTATCCCTTCTTTCATACTTATTCACCTGCTACATTTCTTTTAGCACATTGTATGAAGTGCTTGTGAGGCACTGCTATATTTATCTTTGTTTCAACAAATCCAGCTTAATGCCCACATACTTTAAAACTCCAATCACATTTCTAATCGCCTTTGACATCTTTAAAAAATCTTTTTTAGCCTTTTATTTTTCAGACTTATTATTTTTCATGTATGCTTATGTGTGCATGCATGTGCATGTAGATGCTCACAGAGGCCAGAAGACAGTGCCAAATCCCCTGACACTGGTGTTCCAAACAGTTGTGGCCTCATACTCTAGTATGGATCATCTGGAAGAGCAGTAAGTGCTCTCAGCTAGGGAGCCATTGCTCCAGTTCCTACTTCCTACATTATTTAAACACTAGGTGCAAATTAGTCACTTCTTGTTAATTGCAAGGCTTTAGATAGAATAAATGCTCAGCTATTATTGGACTGAATTACAGTTTTCCTTACATTTTATATTCATGTTTATTATATAGTTGTTGGCTGATGGTTGACTGACAGATTGATGGGAAAACAAATCTAAAATCAAGGCACTGTCTTATTTTATTGCATTTGAAAGTAAAAACATTAATAATGGCAAATACATAATTCCTTTGACGATAATGTCAAAACTCTACCTACAGGACACAGTGTCCTTTGTTGTTTTCATGACCCCTAAATTGCTCACCAGTGTGCTCAGCACAAAGAGGGAAATATAGATCATCACTAACTGTTCGTGTTTCTAAATAAACTGTTTCTGATGGGGGAAATTGGGTTTTCACATTGCAGATATAAGAAAATCTTGGATATAGGACCCAACCAATACCAGAGCTCTGAAAATGATGACAGGGGGAGGGTGCTGGGGGGGTGACCAGACTCGCCTGGTCAAGGCGGCAGACGAATCACATGCTAGCACTCTCTGCTTTCCAAGGCCAATGGCGACGGCTGCCTCTTTGAGTTACAGAGGTCCCTTGACCTTCCTCCTTGTTCTCATCAGAACTATAGCATATATTTATTCTATATGTTCAATTTAGACTATTTGGAAAAGAGTCTAGAGAAAAGAAAAATCCCAGGAAAGTGTTTATTCAAAGACCTAGTAAGTGGCTAATAGTCATGCGGTCTAAAGCAGGGTCCATGTGGAAGTGGCTACCATTCAGGAACTTCTATACAGCTGACTTACACTGAACTATTTTAGAAAGATATAAAACGAGTTACAATAAATGATAAAAGCTTGTGGAGTAGCCATTCAGAGAAGATGGGTCAAGTCAGCGTCCCATAGATGAACTAAGTCTTGAAGGAAACCACACAGGATTTAGATTGGTAGAGGTGAACAGGGAAACTGAGTAAAGGTTTATGATGTACTTGCCATGTAAACACATTCACAAGCCCCTACTGAATCTGGTCTCGTTTGAAGCAGATCAGAGTTCGCTGAGGATCTTGATTGCATAGTCAAGCCTGATGAAGACTCTCATGAGTGGCTTCATCAAGTGTGATGAAGGGACTCCAGTGACTGCTCAAGGACTCCAGTGAGTGCTCAAGGACTCCAGTGACTGCTCAAGGACTCCAGTGACTGCTCAAGGACTCCAGTGACTGCTCCACCCAGAAAAGTCATTGCCAAGCTACAGTCCAAGTATACAAGGTCCTGGGCTAAGTTACTCCAAGACTCCCCTTAAAGTCATATGCATACCAACGTTGTTGAACACCATATAAATGGTTTCACAAAGGTAGTCTCTGTTTTCAAATTAAGTGGTTACTATTGTTTTTAACTTGTAAAATATATTAAAAAATATGACTGAACCATTCACACCTTCATTTTCAACTGGATGTCCTCAAAGTTGTTGAAAGTTACATAAGTTTTCCATGTATTTACACTGAGAAGCCACAAATTATTATTATGTACACCAGAGAGCATCTACCCACCCACCCATCCACTCACCCATCTACCCCACCCATCCATCCATCCACCCCCCCCACCCATCCATCACTATCTATTCATGTCATAGCTATTCATGCTCAGTAAAATCAAAAGTCCTCATACCTAAGAGATTTGGAGTCATGTCAGCTGGACCACTCACGTCTCAAATGAGCAGATGCTACTTGATCCTTTATTGCATATAGCTTTATGGTCAGCGGAGGGTTGAAAGGGACAGTGACCAATAGGCAAAATGAATGACACTGTGCCTGTGTATGACTCTGGGGGCAGCTTTAGATGAGTTAATTGAAAAGCAGTAAAGACAGTTTATGAATCTCCCATCGTGAGTTGGGCAAGCATTCTATAGTACACTGGGCAACCTGTTCAAACACTCAAGCTGTATAAAATGTATATCATCAGATCTGTTCTGAGGTGAAGACACGGAGGCTGGGGATGTCTAGTAACCTGGACCTGTCTACAGCCCTCAAAGCCTGGGAGAAGAAATCATTTATTCTATGACCAGACTTGAAAATTAAATCCAGGCTAGTCTAGTCTACTGGTTTCAATTCATACTTAAGTGCAGATTCAAAGTAAAATAGTAATGCATGCTGTACACATGCTGACTTCCATAGAGTTTTCATCCAGTGCTGTACTTTATGACTGGTAGACAATCAGGGAAGAGTTACTATAGGACAGGAGATGACCCTCGGGAAGAGAAATGTGCTTAGTCCTACATGCCTTAGTGAAGCAAAAGGATGGGCATGTGGAGGCACGGGTCCAAAAGGGGAGACCTAACTGCACCACACTGAAACACAACTCACATTTCCTGACCACATAAAGATGACACTAGATAAATACCTTCTAAATGAAGTATGTAGAATTATGGTAAGAGTCCACACCGAAAGCATCAACCAGGTGGGTCATAGAGAGAGCTCAGAGGGTAAATGTGTTTGCCACAAAACCTGACAAACTGAGTTCAGTCCCCATAACCCTCAATGTCAAGGAGAAAATCAACTCCTGAGAGATATTGCAGCCCACCATGCATGCTGTGGCTTTCACATACGCATACGCAGGCACACGTGTGCACACACAGGTGCACAACACATATACACACAATAATACAGTTAAGAATTAAAAAGAAAATGTTACCTCTCAGCATTTCCATTAAGATCAAGTATAAAAATGAAAACAAAGAGATACTAAAAGTTCTATTTATAAACTTGAGCAAACACTTGCTGTATTAGTACTTATTTTTTAAGTAGAATTTCAAGGGCTATGGTTCAGCAATGAAGATCACTAGCTGTTCTTCCAGCGGACCCAGCTTCAATTTCCAGCATCCACATGGTGGCTCACAATCATCTTTAACTCCACTCCTAGAGGATGTGATGCCCTCTTTCGACCTTCATGAGTATGGCATGCACATAGTGCACAGACACACATGAAAGCAAAATACTCCTACACATATATGTTTTTAAATTTGTCAAAAATTTTAAAAATAGAATTTTAAAAAGTATAAGAAATATAATCATAAGATGCTTTTTAAAAATAGTAGAGAGAAATATTAGGAGGAAGTGAATCAAACAGAAAAAGGTAAGAAAAAGGTAATCAATTTAGTCCACAAAGTTCAACAAACCCTACACTAGTAGTACATTACACATACCAGGCATTATGTATCATTAGCCAGATGAGGGCTTTTCTTCTTCATGAAACTTTTTTTCCCTAAGTGAGAATCTTACTACTTTCATGATTGAATTATTTATGATCGAATGACATAGATGCTTGTGGTAATTAGAGCACAGCGCCAATGGGGACATTAGATAGGTCTCCTTGGAGTCAAGTGGAAGGAAACATGATTGAGCAAGGCCACTGGTAGGAGGAGGGTGTCACGTCATTGCAAACAGAGACGAGAGATGTGATGATGACGAACACTGTGGAACCACTTAAGGAGTATGAAGAACATTGCCCCAGTTACAACCAGTCCCACACAAAACACAGGGACAAGGCCTGTCACAGACAGAGGGACAGGGAGGACAGACAGGACATGCAAAGAGAGTCTTTCATGGGAAAAAGCTGAGTTAGTGCTTCCTGAAGAGAGAAGGTGCCTCTGTACACTGCCTGCCAAGATTTTATAGCCTAATGTTGCTATACCCAGCTGTGAACTCTGTAAGCTACAACAATGGCTAGGCTGACAAGGCAGTTTCACTGGTACAATGGCAACATGAACATCATGGGGGTAACCAACCACTTTCTTGTAGATTTAAGTCCTGCTCTACAATATGGAACCCATACCTATACCACTTTTTGGATCAAAAATCTATGGATAGGCAGGTCATAAGCCCAGCCTACTACTATTATGCTGCTAATTGGACACTGTATTAAACCAATTCCTAATGATTTACCATTATACCCTTTCAGTTTTCATCTAAGAAGCTTCTATTTGCAGTAGATGGTAATTAACATATAGACCCACAACTGATCAAGGTTCAGAGAAAAAGATAACTGCAGAATATTTAGATGGTATATACATACATATATACATACATACATACATACATACATACACACACACACACATATATATGTCGCCCTCTGTCCAAAGGGATCACTGGGGAAGAGACAGAGGAAATAGGGTAAGAAACAGAGGTGATGGATGACAAAAACAGATCAGGAGAGTTGTGCGTATGACGAACTCTCACCAGTTGTGGCAACACATACTAAACTTGTGTAAGCCCAATCCAGCTCTCATCTCAGCATGGAGAGAGTAATTGGGCACACAACCCCACCCCCGGTGTTAGAGTGATTGACAGCTGTCAGCTGCTGGAAAAGGAAGAGTCAGTTTTCTCCAAGAGTGTAGCCCCTGGGGCATGGATCACACTCCAGCGGAAGACCACATATCCAAAAGCATCTGGGGCAGCACAACTTGGTCTTGAAAGGCTACAGGAAAAAAGGTACACAGTCAGGTGGCTATGGAGGCAAGGGACCTTGGAAAAGTTGGGAGGGGATGATATAATCAAAACATGTACAAATCTCTCAAAGAACTAATACAATTTAAAAACAAGTAATAAAGAAAAGCCTGTGTGCAGTCCAATAGAACACAGGGAAGGTGGTTAGCAGAAGAGAGAAAGGAAGCCAGAGGGAAAGGAGGCCTGTGGTACGGAGACCCTGACATGGTGAGACAGTGAACAATGTGTGGAGACAGCAAGCAGTGAGATACGGTGCTGCAGGAAAGAGCAGGCCCACAGTCAGGAGTCTCAGCTTCATCCTCAAAGCCTTGGACGCTGAGAGCATCCAAGTAGGGCAGGGACACAAAACAGAAAGGAACTATGTAGATATGGAGCATCGCGCTCGAACTAGGTTAGAGAGGCAAGTGAGGTAAACTGGAAAGCAGACAACCTAAAAACTCCGCAGCTACCCAGAAATCCAAATTCAGGCAATGATAAGGTTGAGAATAACAGATTAATGACTGGTAACACAGAAAGATATACATTAAGAGAATGGAGATTAGGGCATTTTGGACAGGAATGGCCTGAGTAGAGTGAATGATTGGCCCATAGGGTGTAGAAATATTAGGAGGCATGGCCTGGTTGGAGGAAGTGGGTCATTGTAGGGGTGGGCTTTGAGACCTCCTATGCTCAAGCTATCCCCAGTGTGATACACAGTCTCCTTCTGCTGCCTGCAGATCAAGATGTAGAGCTCTCAGCTCCTTCTCCAGCCCATGTCTGTATTCATGCTGCTATGTTTCCCACCATGATCAGAATGGACTAAACCTCTGAAACCCTAAGCCAGCCTCAATTAAATGTTTTCCTTTATAAAAGTTGTCGTGGTCATGTTGTCTCTTCACAGCAATGGAAACTCTAAGAGAGGGATGTATTGATCTTTGGGTTTCTTTTGTTCTTAATTTGAGGGTTTCATACATGAGTACACCATGTTTGAATACTGACCACACCCCTCCCCATCCAATTCCTCTCCTGTACCCCTAACCATCCCCTCTCAAACTGATGACCTCTTCTGACTTTGTTATACACACACATGCATATATACATACATGCACACACATACATGCCCGAATACACACATGTGCACACATACACCATGCACACACACATATACACACACCATACTGAATCTAGTTAGTGTTGTCCTTACTTGCACTTGTGTAGGGTGACCCCTTAGGATTGGGATCTTGTCTCTGAAAAAGAAGAAGAAAAAGGAAACCTGACTCCCTCCCTCAGCAGCCAGAGGTGGACAGGTATTCAGCTTCTATCTTAATGAAAAGATTTAAGTAAGAGCCAGGTGGGCAGTGGTGGTGCACACCTTTAATCCCAGTACTCGGGAGGCAGAGGCAGGTGGATTTCTGAGTTCAAGGCCATCCTGGTCTACAAGGTGAGTTCCAGGACAGAGAAACCCTGTCTCGGGGGAGGGGGGGGGGAAGATTTAAGTAAATTCTAAGGTAGTTTTAAGGAAAGACTAGAATAACAATTGTCTGGTAACAATTGGTGATTAGATATTTATATTAAGGTGATTTCAAATCTTGTACAATTTCTCTAACATGTCTGTGGTGGTTTGAACAGGAATATCCCCCATTGGCTCCTGTGTTTGAATGGTTGGTCATAAGGGAGTGTCACTACTTGACAGAGATTGGGAGGTATAATCTTGATAGAGGAAGTGAGAGATGGCTTGGGGCTTCAAAAAGCCAGGCCAGTGTCTTTCTCTTCCTGCTGCCTGCAGATCAAGTTGTAGAATTCTCAGCTCCTCTCCAGGCCCATGTTTGCCTGTGTGCTGCCATGCTTCCCACCATGACAATAATGGACTAACCCCTGAAACTGTTAGCAAGACCCGATGAAATACTTTTCCTTCTAAGAGTTGCTATGGTCATGGTGTCTCTTTTCAATGACTAAGACAATGTGTTATTGTTAATCCTAACGTGTCATTGATAATAGAACACTTGGGGGCTTTATATATATATATATATATTTTGGTTATGGTTACAGTTTCACAGAACCATTGGTTTGCAAATCTACTCTCAATTTAATGGAACTCATTCATAGTCACACAGGCATGGCTCAGATAGCAGCTGCTTGGAGGATATCGTCCACATGTCTTATAGTTCTATAGCAAGGCAATTATGAATCCATCACTTTATGGTCTGTATCTGCCTCCCATACTCTACTAGAAAGCCTTGTGGAGCTTGGAGTCACTGCTACTCATCTCATAACCCCAGTGCCTAGGAGAGAGCCTTACCCACATGAAGCTAAAAAAAAAAGGCTTGGTAAAGTCTGGCACTGCTGTGGTATCTTCTGGTTTGGACCAAGAGCCATGCTCCGGGCGAACCCATCCTGAGGTTGCCAAAGCCCCAGGGTGCAGCACATGGGGGAAAGGGATAGAAATAAGTCAGATGTTTGGTCAGGGTGGCATAGCATGCTCCTTCCAGCACCACGCCTTCTGAGGGAGGTCCAGGTGAGTTTCTGTGAGTGTGAGACTGGCCCAGTCTAGAGGCTGGAGCACAGCTCAGGGGTTGAATGCCTTGGCTAAGAAAGTGAGGTAGTTTATATGAAGCCCATCTTCATCTTCTCAGAGGGAACCTGATAATTCCTTACTTGGTGAAAACAAGAAAAAAGCTTTATAACCAAGCCAGACCAATGAGCGGTGCTGTTAACCTTTTTTGGGTAACAAATTCCCCTATTAATTATTTGACGTATCTTCTTAGCCAATGAAGAATAAATGCTAGCTTGAGAAATTTTACCTCAGCAGTATTTTTTTTATCGACCTGATGTTAGTCAATAAGGCCAAAGTTGTTATTTCATTTAAAAGTATTGTTAATGTTTTTCCAGTTGTGAACACACACACACACACACACACACATACACATGCACACACACATTAAATGCCAAGAGTGGCTAGAGAGATGGCTGAGCAATTCTAAGCACTTGTTGCTCTTCTAAGGAGCCCATTTCCTTTCCAGCTTAATCATAACTAAAACTGTCAGTGGTTGACAAGATGGCCCTTGTCAAGAAACATTTGTTGTGACAGAATGGAAGGTATGCCCTGAAAGCTAACTGAGACCAGGCACCAGGCTAAAAAAATGTTTAGAACAAATGATGGGGTGGGGTTTGGGGGGACAGGGAGACAAGGGGAAGGGGCACAGTGGGAGGAGGTATGGAGGAGAGGAGGTACCATCTTAGGTTGAGGCAGCTCTGTAACAAACCCCCCATGGGGCTCCAAGTCATGCTCTGCTGCCAACGTTACAGGCTAAGATCAGCAACACATTTATATCAGCTATTATTTTAGATGCTTAGTCTAGACAGCTTGAGATAAACTCATTGCCTGCCTCATTCATATTTGAAAAAGCATATATTCATATGTATGTATTTCTTACCAGCATTTATTTCAATCGTTTTCACCCCAAACACACACACACACACACACACACTCACATCCTCCACACTCACACATACTTACACCTATGCACACAAGCTTACACTCACACTCCTGCATACACATACAGACACATACACACACATACACACATGCACGCACACATGCCCTTGATGACAAACGCCTATCCTGTTCACTTAAATTCACTCAATTTGTCTGTACTTCAATCTCTCCCACTAAAAGAAAACACAAGAGAAGGTAGTGATATTTCCATCCTCCACCCATTGTGATTACAACAACAGTGTAACAGAAGTGTCCCTTTGTGCCAGAAGCCAGCAGACGGCAAGTGCTTCCTTGGAACTGGCTTTGGCTGCCTGGAGTGCAGCCGAGATTTAATGAGGCCTTCCCAACTGAAGGTCACAGTGGTGTGCTGAGTAATGGATCTCTACAGAGAACCAATACACTAAACCCAAATTGCTGCATAGGACTCGGTGACAGCCGAGACCCCTTAATAGAAGGGACAGGATGCCCTGTGATAGCATTTCCTAAAGACAGTCATCTATATAGCCAGGTGCCTGCCTGAGGATGCCATGCAGTAAGCAGACCCCAGGCACAGGCAGGGGTTTCTATAACCTGCTCCCTAGCACAGCGCCCTGTCCTCACTTCTCCTTCTGCTTCCAAGAATATTAGTCACCTTTCATACAGATATCAGGGCAAAGGATGAGAGAAAAGGCAATTACAGGAAGAGCTTCAATATGAAAAGCACTGTCCTTTTAAAACTAGAACTATTGAGTGTGCCCTGTGTCTAAGGACTCTTGTCATATGTGTGTGTGCATATGTATGTGCATATGCATACATGTATATGTGCATGTACACGTATATGAATGAGTATACAATGCCTCTCTTCACTCCACTGACATTCATTTTCCTACTATATTCTAGAACATACTGTTACATAAACTGGAGGTAAATAAATTCTTTATCAAAAAATAAGAAACCAATAGCTACAAAAATCAACTCTCCCCATGTCTAAACTTAGTTTGTGCTACTGTAGAATCTTAAGAAAGTGACCAAGTTCTCACTTAGCCAAAGCTAGCACATAGCTTATGTCTGTGGGTAGGCATCTCCCAGGCTGAAATCCATTTCCATCAGACTTAGATTTGCTGAGACTTATTAGGGCTGGCAGCTCACATCTACAATTCTAGCACTTAGGGAACAGAGGCAGGGGGATTCAAGAAGTCAGAGGCCCAGCCAGGGGAGAAAAAGGCGGAGATTCAAAACTGCTTAATGATTTCTATGACAAAGTCATAAATCGACCACAGCTCTGGTTCTTTGGAAAACAGAGTGAGTGAAATTGGATGTGAGTCAGAACAGAAAGAGACTAGAAATTTTCATCTTAGGAAACAGAAAAACTCAAAGCACTATTTATTCAACCTATTTATTCAACCTTTATCAGTGAAGAGAACCATGAGAGATTAAGGCAACGGAGAACAGAGTTGGAGTGACATCTCCCCACCAGGAGGGGGACAAGGTAAGCATGTGCCCAGATCTTAGATTCCAAACACTATTTCCCATGGTAATCCTTGAAGGGAGTGCTTTAGGTCTGCTCTGGGGCAGGGAGGGAGGTGAGTCAGGCATACCTTGTTTGACCATAGAGCAAGGACTCAATCACAGACTTATGGGATGCGACAAAAATTGAGGAGGCATCAGGAGCTTCCTACAAGACCAACCTAGGGTGATGTAAGCATCTGAAAGAATAAGGTCAGTGAGTTGAGTGCAAATTCCGGGATTCAATCCTCATCATTCACATACATATGAATATGAGAGAGAGGAAGAGACAGACAGATGATAGATACATTGATAGATAGATAGATAGATAGATAGATAGATAGATAGATAGATAGATAGATAGATAGATAGATGATATAGAGAGACAGGCAATGGATGGATAGATGGATGGATAGGTAATAGAGATAGATGGTGGATAGATGGATAGATGGATGGGTGGATAGACAGCTGGATAGACAGGGTTATAATTGATACTCCAAATGAAAACCAAAAAGGATGAGGAAGGAGTATCACCAGAAACCAGATAATAGAGTAAGGAATAAGCAAAACTATCCCAAGAATGTCAACTAATACATGAACATAGATGAAATAATAATAACAATAATAAAAAAAGCACCATTCAGCAACCCCCAGAGAACCATTATTTTAGGCAAAGATCATAAACGGATACAAAAACCATTTGGTGAAAATGATTTTTTTATTTAGTTTAATTTAATTTAATTTATATGTATATGGGCAACTTGTACATCTGTGTACCATGTGTGTGCAGAGCTCAGAGAGGCCAGAAAGGGGTGTTGGATCCCCTGAGACTTGAGTTATAGCTGTTGTGAACTGATGTGTAGGTGCTGGGAATCAGACTTGGGTCTCCTGGAAGAGCAGCCAGTGCTCCTAAATGCTGAGCCATCTCTCTAGCCCTAAAAGTTGGGTTTTACATGAGGACCCATTCCTTAATACTAAATTCTCTAGTTCCCAAACCCAGATTTCAGAATGAATGGAGGATCAGATCTTCTGAGTGTTCTACCTGTGTGTATGCCTGTATGCCAGAACTGGGCATCAGATCCTATTACAGATGGTTGTGAGCCACTTGGTTGCTGGGAATTGAACTCAGGACCTCATAGGTAACAGACATTATTAGCTCTTCTAACTAGAGGGAATCATGGGTAACAGATACTGGGCAGCTGGATACTGTTGCCATGGACACTGGTTCTGCTTGGAAACAGTCTGTAACTGTTCTACTATCTTCTCCTGGGCTTTACGGACAATAAAAAGCAACTCTTTCTCAGCCCGGGGTAGAGAAAGACAACATAGAAAATTTGGACTGTATTTCTTTAACAAATAAAGGTAGGGGAAGATTCACCATTGATCAACAGAAAATGGAGGACTGTATCAAGCAGGTACAATGTTGAGATCCCTATCTAGAGCCTGGTTCCCACTGTGAAAAGATATTTTTGAAATGGGAAGGTGGTAACTCTGATTGGACATTAGATAGACAGGAAGGGGCTGCTGTCTCTGACTGGACATTAGACAGGAAGGGGCTGCTGTCTCTGACTAGACGTTAGATAGGAAGGGGCTGCTGTTAGTTTTTTAGGGGTATTGTTGTGATGAATTTCTTTGACAGTACTTTTGAGACAAGATAAATATTGAAGAATTTATTAGCAAAATAATATAATAGCTAGATTTTCTATAAAATATCCCAGTTGGATGACAGCAAAGACTAGACATCAAGCAATTCCATATTGGTATTTGTCCACTGTGGGTGATGGGTTTGCAAGGGTCCACCCATCTTCTCTAGTGTTGTGTGTGTGTGTGTTTAGAAATCTCCACCATGAAGACATGGTTCTTAAAACAAGAAAGCCATTTCAGCTACAGGCATGGAGAAAGTGTAGCCAGTTAGAATACATGCCTGCCCAGATTCTGGGTTTACACAGTTCTGTTCAGTCACCATGTACTTTCAGAATGCTAGCTGTGTTCCAGAGTGCATACTAAACTCAGTGATACTTGGCATCCATTTAAGGGACCAGGTTCCTAATATGGTCCACAAAGCCAGATGGTTTTTGGCAATGCAAGCCTAGCTCTGCCCACAGCTGCCTGAGTCACACACACACACACACACACACACACACACACACACACACACACACACCCCATTGGACTTCTGTTGCCTTTGTTTCCTTTTCTGTACATCAGGAATCCAAGGACCCAATCATGGCTGTTGACTGTATCACTTCATCACAAAACTGACTTGGTGAAGCACCCACCTCCAAGGTGACTGCATTTGAAAACGGGATGCAGTTAGGATTAAGTGGGGGTGGAGCATCTTCATCATGAGCTGGTGGCTTAATGAGAGGAGGTTCTCCTCTCTCCCTCCCTTCCTTCTCAACCCCTCTGTTGGACACAAGAAGGCAGTCCTGTACAGGAAGGAAGGAGGCCATCGCTAGGAGCTAACTAGGCTTGCTCCTGGCTTCAGACCCCCCAGTGTGTAAAACAGTGAGGGATATGTGTGTCTACAAAAGGAGAATGAACAGATGCTGCCAGAGTCTATAGTGGGGAGCAGCAGGCCAGGATAGGGAGAGTGGATACTGAGTGAAAAATACAGTGAGCTGGGGGATTGGTGCCAATGTCCATGCACAGTAGGGCCAGTATAATCCACAACAGCTACTGCAGACTTCAGAGTAACTAGTGGCGAGACTCCAGAGGGTCCCCAAACACAGAAACGACTGTGTGCAAGCTGACGGAGATGCTAATTACTTTGACCTGATACACCAAGTACAAAACCATATGTCAATTTAGAAGCTACATTGGAGAACATTATTCATGAGATAAATAAGCAAATGAGCTACGTGCTCTTTAAGACACATGGTTATAGCAGCCTGAGCAGAGCATTCACAGAGTAATTGGAAGCCTCACACACAGTCAGCACATGCCAACCACGATTATCATTACCCAACAGCTGATCACATTAAGACCAACTCTGCTGCGTACTCTACTGCCACCGAACACTTCATATAAGCAACTGCCCCACTTTGATAGCCATTAAGCAATATAACTCCATTCCAGATTTCCTAAAATTGGATGGATGTGGCATTTGATTGTGGCATATCTATGCTTAGAACAGATTGAAGAAACATTATGCTCCTTCATATTAATTGACAAAAACCCTCAAGATGCAGAATAACAAGAAATCACCCTGCCTGCCCTTTAGTGACTCATTTTATGCAGAAATCCATTTTGTTCTGAAGCAAGAGCTCCAGCCAGATACCCGTCTGTGTGTGTGTGTGTGTGTGTGTGTGTGTGTGTGTGTGTATGGTTGCAGTGGCATATAAGGGGGCTGGGAAACGACAATCGACTTGACTCACAAATTACTGCTCTTGTGCCTGAGAGTTTGAAACACAACAAAGCCAAAGCACAAAAGTGAAGGGGAACTTTGCCTCCTCTCTGTAAGTGAGGGTTTGGGGACAGCTGATGGTACCGAGATCTGGGTACGGGAAGGCCATGGTCCTTGCTGGAAGCAGAGAGATTCCCCTATCCACAAAGCATGTCAAGACAGAAGCAGTGCACGTTTAGTTGCTCACTGTGAATGGAAACACAAAGGAGAAATAAAACAGTAACTGGGGATGCTAATCGCATGCAGGGCCATGGCAACGTTCTACTTTAGTGTGAGCAATAAGAGGAGGGGATGTCTGCGGAGAATTTTTAAAACACAAACCTACTTTTAATTCTCACAGTGCACTGGCAATTCAAGCTGATGGCAAATGCTCCTCCCGCCGAAGCCTTTTCTGCCCTAAGTTTCATCTCTATAGTTCCGTCAAGGTCTAACATTGGTGTAAGCCTCAAGTTAGCACATTTTTCTTTTGTATCTCCAATAAAAATTTATTGTGCGTGGAGGTTAGTGTGGAGGGTGCCCGGTGGAGACAGACTCTGCTACATAGATTCATTTGCTCTGGCTCACGTACACTGTGAGGCTGGACTGATGCGCCCTGAACAGCACATTTGAATTAACAGTGATTACCCAGTACTGTTCTATGAGTAAGAAGATTTTCAATTATTTCACTTCTGCTGTTTAGGTGACCTTATAACAGGTAAAATATTACTAAATGCCAGGTGTGATATTTTTATTTAGTAAGGGTAAATTTTATTTTATATGGGCAATATTTTAGCTAATATTAGTATCTTTATGATTAAAATAGGTAAAGTTTTTTTTGTTTCAAAACTTTAGACTGTAGAAATTCGTTCTTACTGGTCTTAGGTAATTGTGAGTGAAACCTAACAGCTGTGGTCCCAGGAGGAGGGATTTAAAGAATGAGTTGATCCGGGAGACAGGGTCATGACTCAGGAGCAGGGTCCCATGGACAAGGCACCATTACCACAAAATAAATATAACCCAAATGACCCGTTCTGGCTTAAATATAAGGCATGCTATGACTTGATACCTTCATTTTGATATCAACCACATAGCATTATTAATAAACAAAACCAAAAAAAAACCCAACCCTTGACTTTAAGTATTAGAAAAAGCATTGATTGGCTGGTCATGTGTTTTGACTGTGAAAGACAAGCGTTGACACCTCTGTTACTATGGTCTCATGGGCATATACAAACATGTTTCCAAAAGGACAGGACAACTCAGGCCCGACAGACAATTATGTTTCACAAAATAAAAAGCTGCCAAGTGCTGGCATCGAGGTTATTAAGTCACAGTCCCTATATGCATTTTTATAGCCATTCGCTGGCTACTGGGTCACACTATCCAATGTTCATATTTGACTTACAACCATCCAGGTAAGAAATCACAGGTTGAAATTCTCAGAGCTGAAAAACTACTTGATTCTTATCAAGAGTTTTTCATGTAGATTAATAATATATTCAGAGATTTTGCAACTTGTATGAATTCAGGTGAAGAAGGCTAAGGTTAATTATTAGAAAACTGAGTAATTCTAAACTGCTACATAATTTAACAATTATTCATCTGGCTGCTTATTACTAGAGAATGATTTAGCAACTTAGAAAATGTCAGTCATATTTTCCTATCATTCTTGCAATTAGTTTTCAGTCTCAAACTTAGTGAATCACTCTCTTAGGCAGCAACCATGGGCAGGCAAATGTCAGCAAATATTTGCTGTATCCTTAGCAACTTGCTAGGCCCCATCATTGGTTTGAAAGTCATTTAGAACCAGAGTCTCTGTGGGTCACTGAAATGAAAAATATAACCAATCATAAAATGTGGCCAGAGAGGGCCCAAGTGCTAGAGCGGGAAATGAGCAATTCAAACTACGCTCCAAAGCTCATCTGTGTCGCTCTTTCTGGGGCCATGTCAGCTGGCCATCTGTTCACCAAAGACAGAACCAACACTAGAAACAAAGCAATGATTCCGCCCTAGTGGGGACCAGGGAGCTTAACTGGGGTTCCGTACAGGGCATAGGGGAGGGGCTGCTCTGGACCATGGACAAGCACACCACCAAAGTCTCTCTCACCCAACAACTGCTAACTGCTCACAGACTCTCACAGGACAGGGCATATGTGAGCCCTTCCCCCAATAACTGATAACTGCCTGTATGTCCTCAGAGGGGGGACTCTGGGCCTCATGAGCTCCTTCATGGCATTAATGGGCTCAATCTATAAAAGGCTCTACTTGCAAATTGCAGCTGTTGGGCACTTATGAGGGCAGCAGCCAGACTCAGCCCCTGTGGGCATTCCGTGTAGGTGTCTTGAGGAAGCTAGAATCACATGTCTGTAGTCGTAAGAGCTGAACATGCTGACATCACTAAGGAAGCCATCGGGGGCAAAAAAAAAAAAAGGTTAAAAATCGCAGTCTCGGCAAGATTTGCCGGGGAGGCCATGTGAAAGCAGAAATGATTGGGAGTGGAGCCCTGTTTGTAAGGTTTTGAATCAGTACCAAAGAACATGCCTTACCCCCAAAAATGTGCAAATGTCTCTAAATTACATCTCCATCTCTTCTGTCCAAAGTAGAAGTGCCTGCCCAGGGACAGTCCTAAATCTGTCACTCACAAACTGGTTGATCATGGACAGCGTTGTATAGTTTCTCTAGGCCTCCATTTCCTCATCTATACAATAAGGACAGGGCAGTCATGAGTTCGACCACACTTGGCTTCTTAGGTGAGATGAGAGATGTGCAGCGTGTAGCCCAGCATCTGGCTCAGGGCACTTTACCTACCACCGTGTTGATGGTACTGATGAACCCTTAAAAATCATAGTAATTGTAGCCATGTAGCTAGAACTTAAATACTGACTGTATTGCTCTCTATGTTTTTGATTTGTTTAGGTTTGGGTCTGGACCAGGCAAAACTTTACCCTTTCTTAATCAAGAGGGTGTGCTGGTTCAGAAGATGGCGAACACAGAGATGGGAAATTCAGTAGGTTTTTATTCTAGCTCAGGTAGTGACTGTATCTTTCCCTATTGGGGTCTGATTCCACAGTCTTATTCAGTTGGCTAGTGTGAAAGGAATTGGTATGCAGGAAATGAAGGAGGAAGGGGGAAGGTGTCACTGTTCCAGGCTACCAAGTCCCAGAACACAGAGGAGAGCCTTTGTGTAAACAATGGTTTTACTGGGGTGGGAGAGTAGGGTAAAGAATTTACATAAAAGTCTTACAAGGCGGGGGAGATAAAAAGATTGAAATTCCTTATCCTAAAGACAAATTTTATAGTATTCGATGGAAAAGATTCACATTTACTATTTCTTACAAATCCCTCCTCTTATTTTTCAACATTCTTTTCATCAATAAAGAGCCAAATGGATGGAGGCTTTTGTAAGCCCATCAAGAGATTCTAATGGACTTTGATTTGGACATTTAAATATCTCAATCCATATACTGTGAAGGCCAAAGTTACCCTGTAAGCTTCAATTGCCCAAGGACAGCTAACTTCCTGGAATGCTGGAGATGCAGTTCACGTAAAATAACAAGCCACACGTTTTCACTTCAGCAAACAAGGTTGGTTGCCCAAACTGCACAGGATGGGCTTCATCACATATAGGTGGGAAGTATGTAGGCAGGAAGTAGTGTATCAGGATGTATGCCTGCCCCAAATTGGACAGAGGAGGAAGGAACCTAGCCTTGTGAGTTTGGCCTTTATGGGCACCTGAGTGACCTAATTCAGCATCATTTCTCTGAAAATCCCAGATATGGACCTGCCAGTGTTCATCTTCTTGGCCAGTACTTAATGATATCTGCATCAATTGAACAATCATATCAATTTGATCTTCCTCAAAATTTTAAGGCTTAACAATGCCAGTCATATATAGGGAGTCCTTTCCTCCCTGCATCTGACAATTGGGATCTTCCAGACAGACCCTCTGGAGGGGTACCACTAAACTACTACACCTGACACCCCAAATTCATCAGGAACTTCATAACGGCAGTTAGAGTTACCTCTTCAGAGGGAGGAAGGATGATAAGAACAAGAAGTGGCTAAGCAGTTTAGGGTCAAAAAGACCCCAAAGAAAAGTAAATTTCCTTCTTGACTAAAAGCAAAAAAATGTCCTTGGGACCCTTGGAAGCTTCATCCTTGCCAGAGGACAAAGATGCTACAAGAGCCTGGGGAACTCTGATCTCTGTTTTTGTATGTTTTAAAAGTCTATTTCATCTCTTGGTGAGTGGCCTATGGAAAGAGTCTTTGTTGAATGAGTAAAAAGCAATCCATCGTATTACATAGCCTGAGTATTCTCTCTGCTATCATCTTCAATTATCACTGCATAAATGACTGAGAAATTATCGCACCAAATGAGAATTACCCTTAAGCCTTCTTTTCCCATTGATATTAAACAATAAGTTTCTGGCTCTGCTCCTGTCATTACTTTACACAGTCTAAATATCCAGGAACAAAAGCAAAACAAAACCGTTACCTAGTCTTCAGTATAATAAAGGGTGAAAATTCCAGGCAATAGTACCAGTGTGCCCTCAAAGCTCCTGGAGTGTGTGGCTCTGTTACCCCACCTACTGAACCAGCATCTGTTCCTCCTGCAGGCTTCTAGACACCTTCAAGTCAAGACTGTCTTCAGGATGCAATTAGTGCTTAGCATCAATAGTCAGGAATGGATCCATATATGACTGAATGTATGCATGCATTAACAAAAGCATTCAGGAGCACATGGGATAGGATACATTAAATCAGAGGACCTGGACAATCTCTAAGATATCGATTTTCTGATTGATGATTGGTCTGCGATTTACAAATCTTATTGGCATTGCATGAGTCCCCACTGTCACCCATGTGTCAATTGAATAGCAACAAATTATAGGACAGATTTTTATTAGTGTCAGAACTTGTAAAGCATTTATGAAAAAACTGCCCATTTTGTGTTGCTATAAACAATACAAAAATACATAAGATAAAATGTATCACATCTATATCTATATCTATATCATGTATACATATATCATATCACATCATATGTGTATGGACATGCCATGGTGTGTGTATGGAGGTTAAAAGACAACTTTGTGGAATTGAATCTCTCCTTCCATTGCAGTGGTTTTAAATATATTATCAATATAGTACAACCATTACCACCATCCATCTGGTAAATGGAAGCTCTGCCTCTTAAACAGGAAGTTCCCATGTGTCTGGCAATGGTCACTCCATTGACCATCTCTACGAGTCTGGCTACTCTACGTATCCTGTATAAATAGTCTTACCATTTTTGTCTTTATGTGATGAGTTTATTTCACTTAGCACAATACTCTCAAAATTAAGTACAGAAAACAATTCTAAATATTTTATTTTTAAAAAGCCACATGGGAAAAAAGAAGACCAAGTATGGCCTATGCACGCGTGTGTGAATGTGTGTGTGTGTGTGTGTGTGTGTATTTAGAGATAGAATCCTACATGGTAGCTGGAGCTGCCGTGGAACTCACTATGCAGCCCAGGCTAGCCTCAAACTTGAAGTCTCAGCCTCTCAAATGCTGGGATCACATGTACACTCATGTATACCACACACCCAGCATTTAAGACATGTATTTTTAAACTGAATAGATTTCCTGCAGAAAGGATAGTGCACAACCTGTTAAGAATCTGAACGGTCCTTTGAAAAGCTCTACCAAGCACAGCTCTCTTTACCGTGCCCTATATGCACGCCCTGGTTCTGCAGAGTGAAATTAGAAGGACCTGGGGTTGAATTACAGCACCAAGCTCTCTCTGACCTTGTAAAACAAAGGTAAAGGCTACCTCACAGAAAAGGAGATCGAAGGCCTGCTTTCTCCCTTTCTCATTTCTCTCTCTCTCTCTATCTATCTATCTATCTATCTATCTCTATCTATCTCTCTATCTCTCTCTCTGCCTCTTCCCCAAGTGTGTGCCCCTTCATTATGAAGCCAGACCATAGGTACAACCTCTCTGAGTCACAGAGCAGGAGCAATGCCCCTCAAGGAAACGGATAAAAACCCTCCACACATGGGGAGTGGAGGTGGGGGAGGCAAATGGGCTCTGACAAGGCCTGTCTTCCTCAGGACGCAGATCACAACTAGGCTTGTTAGTCAAAGCAGTTATTCAAGAGTGCGGGCAGCGGGAAGCACGCACCAGCAAACACCCAACACCGACTGGCGAGGATGCAGTCCTCTGATCTTTGATTCTGAAACTGGGTCACTGTCCCCTCAGCAGTAACCTTGGAATTCTAATGATGGGAGGACCCAGGCTGCAAAAGCGCAGAATGCAGAATGAGGTTCAGTGCAGCGATGGCACTGGCTGGCCTGGCTGTGTCAGCAGCTGAAAACTCCGAGGTGTGGAAGCGGCTTGCTTCTAGTAAGCACAGAAGATCCTGAAATGGTGTTCTCCCGGCTTCTCACTTCCTCCAGTCTACAAGGCGCTGCCTACTTAGTAAACAACTGCAGGGGCCAGAGAGATGACAGCCAGGCTGTTCCTGGTGAAGGCTGTCTCCATATTCATCAGGTGAGGTTGGACCACATGATGACTGCCTGCAGCATCTTCGGACACTAAAACCCTATTGGTCTAGGAGCAATGGGATCTGTAAATGGATTCTTTCATTTGACCTAGTATTTCAGCAACAACTCTGCTTTTATGAGGATATACATACACACAAGCCTTGTACATATGTGTGTGTGTGCGTGTGTGTGTGTGTACATAAATACATATATATGTTTTTCTGGGAAGGGGCAAATCTTAGATACAACTTTTATTCATAATGAACACAAAATTAATGGCACCTAGTTTTTGAAATTGAAACTAAACTAACAGGGAAAAACCCTACTAAGCCAAAGGAAGAGATTTCAAATAATATGGTTTAGGTACAATTTCTGTCCTTAGTCTATGATTTTTTTTTTTTAATCTTCAAGAAAAGTGTAGTGTTTTTGTAGACTTGTCAGGCAGAACAGTTGCCAGATTGTAATAAAGTTGTAATTCCCCTAGCTATATATCTGTCTGGAATATTTTATCGCCTTTTTTTCTGTCTTGAGATTATTATACGATGATCATAAATAATTCACTTCTTAGGTTACATTAAATAGTTTTAATGAAATATTTAAAACTTTTAAAATACCTGACATTTGGGGAGCTACTTTTTTTTAAGGCATGTTTGCTTTACAACCAAAGTTACATAGACACACTGAAGAATCAGAGAGTTCTACACGCCCTGTCAGAGAGTAGCCGTGCCTTGCCCATCCTGTTTTCCCAGAGGCACCTTCGTTCAGGACGTTGAGTACTTACTTCTCTAGGCATTGGGCTCCTCCTCTGTTGTATTTACTACTCTTGATTTTCCTGTTATCTTTCCATCTTTTGACTTCTTGACCTGGGTCAGACCCTCACATGTTCTCAGCACCAACTTCCCCTCCCCCCAACCTGCCACCTCAGTTTACCCTTCAGTCCTAGAGTCCTGTTTACACCAGTCTTGTATGAATGCTACACACAGCTGAGACTTGTGTCCCTAATGACTATTTGTCGTTTCTTCAAGAACTCCAACGTGCCCACTCCCCTCCTACCCCCAGTGACTAATTGTTTCAATGTAGGTTTATGTATCGAATTCCAATTACTTTCACAACCATACACAAGGGGCAACCTTCTCTTGGCAAATTAAATCAGGAATTCTGTCCATTTTGCTAGGTGGGGCAGAGGCAGGAGGAACATGGCCTGTCTGCCAGCCTGGGCTAGACAGTGAGAACCTATGTCTCAACATCAAAATGAATCTCCTTGCATCCTCATGAAGACATGCGTGGTCCCCTGAGACTACTGACCTATCCCTACTTGAGCCGATCTCCCTTCCACACCCACCTCAAGCCTGTTATTTTGACATTTTTTTTTCTTGTACCATCCTGAAATTTACTTTGACTGCTATATAAAACATATTTCCTGATTTCCATGGTTTCCTTTTCTTTTTGATATCCTGTTTTGATTTAAAAAAAAAAAAAAGGGAGTCTGAGAGGGTATGTCTGTGTGTGTGGCTGTCAGGTGTCACTGTCTGACGATCTCTGCAGCCAACAGAAGCGCTATTACAGAAACATACCACCTGAGCATGGAAACAAGGGGCCTGGCCTCAAAAACACCTTCAGTTTTCTAGTAAATACATGTCCGCCTTCTTTTTAAAACCATGGTAATTATCGCAGCTCAATGGTCTTCATTAAACAGCTTCATGTTCTTGTACAACCTAAATGAGATCTGATTATTAAAGGCCAAGTTATTACAGAGGAGGCAAGGAAAAAAAAAAAAGAGGAAAAGAGTAATGACTTCCCCAAACCCATCTCTGATAAGGCAGCCTGCTATTTGCTTTAGGGACTACAAGATGCACTCTGACTATAAAATAGTGTTTCCGGAGGCTGATGAGAAAATTTCCACCCAGCTAACATTGAAAGAGATTGCCGATCAGAATAAATCAATCTTTCCCTGCTGGAACTTTCCAGATAAGCCGTTTAGACTAACAATGAAAAGAAGGCCAAGGAAGCAAAAGTATTCTTCAGGAAGGATTTTTGTTAGTTGCTTTTCGGAACTATAGGCAATGACCTCATTCACAGAGAAGAGAACTGTTTATTTGGGCTCATGATTTCAGATGGCTCAGTTTGTGATTGCCGATTTCCAGATGCTTGGATGGAACATTATGGCTCTAGAAGCATGTACTGAAGGAAGCTGCCACTCCACGGTGGACAAGAAGCATAGATATGGGAAGGTGCTGCAAGATATTTGGTCACACTTGTGTTATCTACTGAAAAAAAAAACTGTTTTTAGTTGTGGTGTGGCTTACCCTTATTAATTACTTTTAATCCAAGAGCTTTCTGCTTGAATATTGTAAACAGGATTAAATAAACTCAACCAAAGATCAAAAGACAGAACAAGCAACCAGTTGACAGAAAGTAAACACCGATTATTAAGAAAAATCCATTGAGAGTAAGAGAGTCAGGAAGACAAACAGGGATGCACAGGAAGTAGAGGAGAAGGACATTGAGTTGGAAGTTTTTTTGAGATGGTGTGAGAGAGGGGCATTCCTTCTAGAACATCAGCTGAGGAGGAAGAACAACTGGGTGCTTTCTCTGCCTCTCTTTTCACTCCAACATCTGGCTCCCCCATAGGTATAATCTAACAATTGAGATGTTGTTAAACATCTCAGACAGGAACAAACAGACAGGAAAGGGTCAGGGATAAGATACTGTCAAGGGACCACTCACCTCCTGCAATTAGGTACCTCTCCTTATGATTCCAGAACCTCTCTGAAGATCGCACTATGCATCAATGCATGAGCATGAGGAGACATTTCATATGCAAACCCTAAGAGGAGTGTTTTCAAATGCTAACAGTCTCTAGAGTTCGGTTTTATAATTACTTAGGGTACAATCCACTCTTGGGACTTGGACTTCATGTCTCTGCCTACTGTGCTCTTTGGTTGTTTATCATTTATGATTCAGAAGCTCCTCAGGGCCTTTCCAAACTCAAGCAGATGTCTAAAGAAACAGAGAGGCTGGTGCTTAAAGATTATAGTTTCTAAAGTGTTGAAAGAGTGCAGTGTGCCTCCAGAGAGTCCCTACAGGGAATGGCTAATAGGCAGTACCCAGGATGATACTATTTGTACCAGTTCATGTGGGCCCGAAAGTCCTCCAAAGCAAGACTGAGTCTAACACCGTCATTTCAATACACGATTTGGCAGTTGTCAGAAAGCGGGTTTCAATGAAGTAAAAACCTCAGGTTGGGAGAAGAATCCTGAAGGAAGACATAGGCCACAAAGAGGATGATTTGATATGTTAATGGGGTAAAATAATTTGCAGCTTTGTCAAATGCCAGATACCAAAATAGTCCAGATACCAAAATAGAAGCTATTGAATCTTAAGTTTATTTTCAATTTCTTGAAGACAAGGCCTCTCTAGGTAGCCCTGGATAGCCTTTAGCTCAGAGATCAGCCTGCCCACTGTCTCCTCGAAATGCTGGGATTAAAGGTGTGTACCACCGTGCCAGCTACAACTGAATTTTCTAGGGATGGATCTGCAGAGCAACTAAACTGGAAAGAAAAGGATGCTACATAATAAATGCCCAGCACCCTGCAGAGTTAGTCTACATTTCCATCATAGGGCAGGTAATCGTTTGCCCCAGAGAGTTAGGGTGGAAAGCAAAGGTATTAAATGGGAAAATATGACATTCCTACCTAAAGAGACAGCACAGGTTCAACAGGCCACATGTCATTAGATGATAAAAACGATAGGAATAATAATAGTCAACACAAAACATGGTGCTTACTACACAAGAAAGTCCAGGCAGGCGGATTTCTGAGTTCGAGGCCAGCCTGGTTTACAGAGTGAGTTCCAGGACAGCCAGGACTATACAGAGAAACCCTGTCTCGAAAAACCAAACCAAAACAAAAAACAAACAAACAAAAGATAGTGTTAAAAAAAAAGAAAGAAAGAAAGTCCCAAACTATAAACTCTCTTGTCAAACCTCATTGAACCCAAGCAAGTATATGACAGGTCCTTGAGCTACAAACTAACACATTTAATTAAAAATGGAAGCCGATTTGAGTTTGTGCCTTGCCAACTGAAGAATTCAACCTCATCGGGTCTTGTTAATTTGTACTGAAATACAGAAATAACCTCATGCCCAAATCAAGTTATTTGAAAACTCAGTACTATACTATAGCCAGATAGCTCTTCTGTTCCAGGACAAAGGAGTTACACTCCCTTGAGGGCAGGGAGTTCGGTTTAAATAGCTTTAAAGGGCCTGATTGGTATTCTTGCAACAGTAGAGTCACTCCTTGCTGGCAGTAAAAGCAGAGATCTCACATGGCCGAGAGCAAAGTCAAGTCCAGACTCCTCATCCTAGGCTAGATGAAAAAAATTGTGGCAATTTGTTATCATTCATCTTAAAAAAAAAACATGTTTCCTACCTATTGTTAAGTGAATTGTTTCTTTGGATAGCTGATTGAGAATTACAATGAAGAATTGGGTCTCTTTAATATTTTAAGAACCACAGCTATAGCCATTAAGAAAAAAAAAGGGAAGATGGATTCTATTTCCTCTACCCTAGGAAGTCTGGAGCTGTGAAAGTCATGGGACATTGAAAACTAAAGGTAAAATGACAGGGTAAGGATGTGGTTCAGGGGTAGTTCACCCAGCACCTTTGAGATTCTGGGTTCCATTCCTGAGGTGAAAATATAAACATTTTAAAAGTACAATGATTTCTTAGACTCTGGACTACATCAGAGGTTCTGCAATGCTTTAATGTAACAAAATGATTAATTACAGAGAGGAAACACATAGATAGGTCTTATGTAGTCAAAGACGTCATGGGGGGTGCAAAATGAGAGCTACTCATTAAGGTTTCCAACTTAGTTATGGATCTGAACATCTCCCTCCTACCAAAGGCCATGTGCTGGAGGATTTCCCCGCCATTATTGGGAGAAGCAGAGCTTTCAGTAGGAATTAAGTGGGCTACGGTTAGGGATATGCCTAGGAAAGACCCCCTTCTTCTCCCCCTTCCTCCTTCCCTCTTGCTTTTTGGCTACAGTGATCTGGTCAGCTTTTGGGCGACACGCCTTCTGCCTTGATTGATGTAAAGCCTTGACACCAGATACCCGAATACCAGGATACCCAACTAGGACCACTGGAGGAAGTAACTGTGGACTAAGCCCCGCCCCTGCCCCTCGACTGTGAGCTATGACCCAAATAAGCCCTTCCTCCGTCTAAGTGGTCTCGGTTTTTTTTGTCACAACTACACAAAGCTGGCGAGCATCCTCTAAATTATAATGACTAAAATAAGAAGAGCAACAGCCTGCCAAACCTGCCATGATTCAAGCAGCGTTTTCTGTGGAGCGGGCATGGCTGGCTGGCTGGACTCAGAAGCTCTTAGAAGGGAGCATTCACACAGCCTAGCCAAGCAGGGCCTTTGTAGGCAGAGAGAGCGCTAACTGATGCTCTTCTGACAATCGATCTTCCTTTTCCCTTTTCTCCCTTAACTCCCCGCTGCGTCCTTTGAGATGTGAATAGACATCTTTAACAGTCTACAAGATTTGTTCTTTTCCAAAAGACCATACTGTAGGTCTAGGCTTGGGAAGGAATCGGAAAATCCAATTAGGCAGACAGCTTTGCCTCCAGGAAATCAGACAAGATGAGCTTTGTAAAGACAGACCACTTATTCACTCACTCATTTCACCAGTGTTTACTGAGTTCTCGCCATGTGTCAGGCACACTGGTTAAAGCCAGGGATAGTACATGAGCATACCAGACTTAGCCCCTGACTCCCTGAGGCAGCATCCCAGTCACACCCAGGCATGTAAACTGGCCACTGTGATCAGGACCCTGGAGGGGAAAAGGTCATATGAGAGCCGGGGTTCGGGCGCTTCCTGTGGATGGACAGGACTGGAGCCCAAAGGTAAGGAGCTGGAAAGCTGTAGAAGGAGTGGACAGAGGAGTCCTGTTCAGGAAGGGGTTCAGCACCTATGAAGACAAAGCCAGCGTGGCCTTAAGCCAGAAGTAGGGAGAGGTTCGAGAAGGGTTTGAAGAGGAAGAGAAACAAATTCAGGAAATGAAGCTCGCAGTTTCCATTTCCCACGGCCCCAAGGGTCCCGGGTCTGTAGGACAGCCTGATTAGAGAACCCCTCCCCCCCCCACACACACCTCTACTATAAGCTGCACAGGCCCTCTAATGAACTCAGCTAGAGACAATCTCTCCCAGACCCTGCTCAGAACAATGCTCAAGGGTCACTCATTCAAATTGGTCATGAGTTTGGGACAAACAACTAGAGGATCAAGAGCCCAGCACCTATTTTGGGGACCTGAGCTGCCCCACTTATCTAACCTATTTTCACAGCCAAACAATGGAGGTGCATAGTAGGTTCACTCCTTGTACTCACCTCTGAATAGAAGGGAAGGAGGACACGCCGCCAAAGCCAAGTGATGAGCAATTATGAACAAGACGCTAATATTTAAAGGCATTAGATTGGCCCCAAAGCCTGCCAGCAGGAAGTGGAGCCCAGCAGCTCCAAGCACTAAGCAGGACTACAAACTGCCAGCAGCACTGGGAAAGACCATTTGCAGTTTCTAGAAAGACTGAAAGCGAAGTGTGTACCCCCTGTGAGTTAGCAATTCCACCCACAGCCACATACCCTAAATAAAGGCTCATACACATGCACAAAGAAACTTGTATAAAAATATTCTCAGCAGCATCCTGAATGACAGAATCCAGCTACAGGCAGCCTAAATATCAGCAACAGAACAAGGAAAGGCAGCCTAGTCGGACCTCCATGTTCACTGCATCTGTTCTAAGCATGGACAGACTATTCCTGTCCTCCCCCTCCCCAAAACAATACAACATAGCAGCTATGTTAGGTATCATCTTATAACCTCGAGAAACACCGAAGCAGATAGGTTATAAATTAAATACAAACACTATTTTATCTTGCTTGTGCTGGAACAGTATTTTTAGCATCAAGGATAAATTCTGTAAATAGGCGTCAATGGGACAATAGCAGACTGGGGGTGGGGTGAGGGCTCAGTAGGAGAAGCAGCTCACTGCCTCACTGCCAAGCCTGATGAGTTCCACCACAGAGACCACTGGTGGAAAGACCTTGGACTTTCACACACATGCTATAACATATATGTACCCATAAAGACACATAATAAAGAAAGGCAAAATATTTTTAAAAGAGCAACTTGAGATGCATGTGACATGTTTTTAGGTAACATTCGGTATGGGGGGGGATAGGAAATGTTTAATACTGATTTTTTACAATTAATTTTAATTTTCACTGAAACAAAAACTGTAAATGTTTACAGGATACATTACATTATGTACTGTGTGTGTGTGTGTGTGTATTTGTGGGTAGTGCATGAGTTCAAATGGATATGTGCACATGTGCATGTTTGTGCTTGTGCCTGTAAAGAACAGAAGTTAAGGTTCGGTACCTTCCTCATTTGCTCTACATTTTCTTTCTTTATTATTGATTCTTTGTGAATTCCACATCTTGTACCCCAATCCCACTCATTTCCCAGTCCTTCTATATATGCCCTCCACCCTTGTAACCTCTTCCCCCAAAGAAAACAAAAACAAACAACGTCTTGCTGAGGTGCATCATGGGGCTTCACACCTACACCCTTCAGTTCAAACAGCTCACTTGCAAATGTTCCCTGCATGAGTCGGTGTTCTGAGCTCTCCGCCTTCTGCAAGATGACCAATGCTGGACCCTCGCGGAGACTCCTCTTGGATGTCCTTCAGTTTCCCTGAGTCATGGAGATCCTGCAGCTTTGTCTCCTCAGGTTATTTCTTAGGGTTTTCCACTGAACTGAGAATTCATCCATTTGGCCAGGCTTGGCTGGCCAATGTGCTCCAGGGTTCCGCATTCCACGGGATCCCAACTCAGTCCCCATGCTTGAGCAACACGCACTGACTGAGCTAGCTGCCTTCCCATCCCCTAGATCCTGTGTTAAGCATGTTTATCCTCACAACATTGATTATGCCTTCATAGAAACATTCACTATCTTGTTTTCCCTGTGTGGGTCAGAGGTACTCTTTGGCACCCTGCTGTGTGCACCAGCACACCAGAGCTGGCTCTAGCTCATAACACCCTCATACCCACAACTCACCTTTTATCATTTTAATAAAACTGTAAGGTACTCATAGGAGACAGTGGCTAGATGCCAGGTTCAAATAGCAGTCACCTCTAGAGAAAGGGACAGAAAGAAGCTTGGCTTTTAACATATAAGTGGTGGACGCTCGAGCGATTAGGAACCTAGTCTTCATCCCTTTGCATGTGGAAACTGCTCACAACAACAGAGAGGGGAAGGAGAAGAAAACCACATTGCTTCTTTAAGCCAATTTTGTCAAAACAGAAGGAGCTATGTATGGAGACACAGCCCTGAAGAAAGAGAAGGCCAAGACTTGCCTCGAACCAGAAAAGGTCTGGGTTTTAGGCATGGATGAGCCCACTGCTACCCTAGGCAACTTCTGAATAAAAGTCTATGCACAGGAGGAGCTGGACCATCCACTACAAATACAGACTTTACAACAGGTGACGGCCAAAGATCCTTCCACACCCAAGGCCTCACAGTTCCCTATTATCTAGGGCTCTGGTACAGGCAACAGAGGGAATGGCGTAAGTTTCCCCCACCCTGATTATACTGAATCCATATTGAGGCTTTGAAAGTAACATTTGCTTAATTTCCTCCAAATCTCATCTTGTTATATTCTCCCTGCCACCCCCCCCCCCA
>NW_022196905.1:69548342-69556154 GCF_008632895.1 Mastomys coucha | reverse complement strand
CCCCCCCCCCACACACACACCTCTGTGCTGAAACAGAGTCTCTGTACATAATCTTGGCTGTGCTAGAACTCACTATGTAGACCAGGTTGGCTTTGAACTCACAGAGATCCATCTGCCTCTGCCTCCTGGGTGCTGAGATTGAAGGCATGTGCTACCATGCCTGGCTCATGTTGTTATTCTCTGGGGTTCCTGCCTGGCTACAGGAGGGGGCCTTTTCAGATTCCATATCCCCCATGTTATGAGTAGATAATCTCCACTGATTCTATGTTCTTCTAGATGGGCTGCCTTGTCTGGCCTCAGTGGGAGAGGAAGTACCTAGCCTTGCAGAGACTTGAAGTGCCAGGATGGGGGGATACCCAGGAGGGCTCCCACCCACTCAGAGGAGAAGGGAACGGTAGGTGGAAGGATTGTGGGAGGAGGTGATCGGAAAGGGTTTAGTGAGCAGGTATAAAGTAAATGTGTAAAAAATGTGTTAAGTAAATTAAAACAAAAGGCAGAAGTGTTTTTTAAATAAAGACACTGTAGATGAACTGTTTAGTCTCAGATATTTTGGGAAAATATCTGAGAATTTACATATTTTGGGAAAATATGTAAATTCATAAACATACACACGCATACACACATATATGTATATGTGTGTGTGATATATGTATATGTACTGTGTATATTAGGGAATATGCAAATTGTTGAATTAGTAGTAATAGAGCAATTTGAGTGAAAGGAAGAATAAAATCATTTGTATATTTGTATATCCCAGGGCTCTGGAGGCCAGAGTCTGAAATCAAGATGCTCATAGGTTGGTCTTCTCTGCTTGACCACCTGCTCCCTGCAACTTCCTGTGTGTATCTATGTCCATTTATGTCCAAATCCCCTCTCTTCATACAATTGTCATAGTAGATTAGGGGCCATCCTAGGAGCTTCATTTTGTCTCTGCAAAGACCTTTTATTCAAATAAAATCTCGCTGTGAGGCACCAAGGGTTAGAATTTTAATGGGAACACAGTTCAGCCCCTAGGCAGAAGCTCTTCCTATTGTCAGGAAGGTAGCAAATTTACCGATTTAAAGTACTTTTTCTAATAAATCCTGTAACTTCTACTTCTGGTCACTAAAAATGGTAAATGGCTTTGCAGTTAACCTAGAAAGAATTAGCATACACGGCAATTAGAAAGGATGCATTGCTAAACATAGACATGCATGCTATAAAGTCAGATTGATTACTTCTGATGTTGACATTAAACACGGCTTTCCTTTAAACAAACTTTCATTCACCGTTTAGAACTAACCTAGTCAGAGAGTACCACTGACTTTAAGGATCAAGATTTGGTATAAAAAGTGACACATAGATGGTTTTCCCAAAATGCCACCGTCTCTGGACGTTGAGAGAGAGCAGAGTTCTGGAGTCCATCTTCAGCAGCCCACCGGGCACTGTCTAATGTCCACCTGGCAAGTCTGCTCCACACATGCTACTCAATTAATTTAGCTTGGTGAGTGACAAACTGAATTCTGGCTGGCCCACGGAAGCCTTGCTGTCTGCTGGCTCATACAAAGCTTCCTTTCTCATGCCTGTAAGTCACAGGAATGAGAGCCAGGCCTCAGGGTGAAGCCATCAAAGGACCCCAGGAATCATGGAAATCGGCCATTTGGCACAGTTACTAGGATAAGAGCTCAGAATGCCCCAGTGTGAGCGGCTGAAGGACGCTGTCCCTCTAAGACACTGGTGACTGTTTTTAACCTTGGGAAAACTCTGGTTCTGGCCAATTCACACCTCACAGCAAAGACAGGTGAGTATACTATCAAAGCAGGTCCCGGGCCAACAGGTGTGTGTAAAATCTAACTCCACTTGAGAAGAATGGGTCAGAAGAAACAGAATATTAGGACAGGCACTGGATAGCCCTGCCGGTCTAGTCAACCCAAAGCCCACTGTGTGGCTCTAGAGGTATCGGTCAATTTCTTGAAAGATGAGAGCCACAGTCTCAGAATAGATCAGAGGCCCACGATTACCCACATCCTCAGTGATATCTAAGCAGCCACCTTTTCCTCAAAAAATGGCCAGGGTTCTACACAAATGTCATTTGCAATGGAATCGTAGGGAGCTTCTGTCTTTTACCTTGGTAAGAAAAGTCACTGAGGTGATAAGGTGCCAGTGTGTGTGTGTGTGTGTGTGTGTGTGTGTGTGTGTGTGTGTGTGTGTGGACAGAGAGAATCACCCTGTTGATACCGTAAGTCCTTGTTCTTAGTAAGTAGGGAATTGGCATTTAAACCATTGTTAAAATGATACAAATCTGTCACAAAATAATTCTCTCAGAGTAGGTCAGAATAAACTTCAGTAATTAACTTGCATTTTAAGTTGATAAAACTTTGTAAAATTACCCCAAAACCATAATAGTTCATACATTTTACCAAAGTAGATTATATAGTATATCTAGTTACCATTAAACTTCATATACAAAAATGAAAAACATCAAATACATATATAGAAACAGGCACAGAACGCAATACAGGTTTACAACCTATCCACACTGGACTCCGTCCATCTATCTGGGAGGCCCCTCCTGGTTTTCTCATTATGCTTGAGGCTCCAATATGGCTTGAGCTTCAAAGACACTTTACTAAACACCCTGCTTGGGCTTCAGCAAAAATTCATTTATTCAATGAGCTTAAGGCACTAAAACTTCAAACAAATGTCTCAGATCCCTGAGTAGGCTAAGGAGCTTTTAAAAAAATATCCTAAACAGCCAACAAAACCCAGCAAAACATTTGTGGTCCTTAATATAACTGAAAAAATTATATATGCATGTGATCCTTGAGAGAAATGCATGTCAGTGTTATTTGCAGAATATTAACAACCGAGGGTGAGGGAGACATGGGGTAAACATAAATCAAAGAAGTAGTTCTTTTAAAGTAGTTGCCTAAGCTAGGTGGTGGTGGATTACACCTCTAATCCCAGCACATGGGAGGCAGAGGTAGGCGGATCCCTGTGAGTTTGAGGCTAGCCTGGTCCCCCAAAAAGGGTGCCTAAGACTAGATATGTGTGGTGGTTTGAATATGCTTGGCCCACTATTAGGAGGTGCAGCCTTGTTGGAAAAGGCATGGTCTTGTTGGATGAAGTGTGTTTCTCTGTAGATGGGCTTTGAGGGCTCCTAGTGCTCAAGCTCCGCCCAATGAGGAAGAGAGCCTCCTCCTAGCTGCCTTTGGATCAAGATGTAGAACTCTCAGCTCCTCCAGCACCATGTCTGCATGCCTGCTGCCATGCTTTCCCATGATGATAATGGACTGAACCTCTGAAACTGTAAGCCAGCCCCAATTATATGAGTTGTCTTGGTCATGGTGTCTCTTCACAGCAATGAAAACCCCAACTAAGACAATATAAAATGAGAATGCCACTTCTCTAAAATTATCAAATATATTAATTATGCATAATAGTAGGCTTCATTATAACATCTTTATGTATGTACATAATGTATTTTTATCATATTAACTCCATATTACCCTCATACCTCCCCTCCCCATCTTCCCCTCTCCTCCCTTTCCCAATGGTCCCCTCCCCCAATGGTTCTCTCCTCTGCCCAACTACTCTTTCTTCCACTCTTCTCCCTTCATTTCTCCATCATGCACTGCACCAACTGAACTCTTGCTCACTCACTTTTTCACTACTGTACTGCCTGACCATCTTCCCATCCCCCAAATTCAAGCTGCATAACAGCAGACCTGGTCTTTCACGACAACATTGGAATCCCACTGATGATGCCCAATCAATACCGGCTACACTCCTATAGACACGGAGTGCAAAGTTTCCTCCGCACAAATGAGATGTGTCACTATAGAAAAATGTGACATGGGTCCTGGCTTCTCAGAATAACAACAAGAACTACTCAGGAGCTTAAGCAAAATTGCTCAATGAGTAAAGTGGACTGAATTTTTGGATCCTCAGAACCCACATAAAAGCTGAGGGGTGGGGGATGCTGAGTCTGCTGCCTGTAATTTCTAATTTCAGTCTCCTGGGGAGAGGAGAACTCAAGATAAGCTGATTAGATACACTACTTAGAATTGGTGTGTTCCAGGTTCACTGAGAGATATTGCTTCAATAAATAAAGTGGAGACTGAGGAAGACACCTGACTTCAACTTTGGGCCTTCACTTGCATGTGCACACAATCATGCACACACCATTTGCATGGGCATGTTTCACAGCCATGTGTACCAATACCATACACACACACACACACACACACACACACACACACAGAAAAAGAGACAAAGTCAGCAGATGGTTCAGTGGATCAAAAGCTCCCCAAAGACCCAGTGCACAGTATGTGCTTCCCTTGGTGACTCCAACACCCTTCACACACAGCAGGCCTTCAATAGGAATGAAGGAACCCAGTCTAAAGGGAAATAAAAGACAATCACAGTTGCTATTGGGTTAGATAATCATTCATCTCTTAACCATTTAACCAATGATGGCATTGCTGTAAAGATGCTGCAGGTGACTTTCTCTGGTTCTTTCATTTTAACTAGATTCTCATGCTATAAATATCTACATCACTTACACACACAGACACACACAGACACACACCAAACAAACACACCAAACCTCTGATGCCAAGCATGGAGAATTTCAAGTCAAACAATTTTAAACAAACAAATCTGTCTGCCCGGGTTAGGTCTCTGAACGCTTTGACTGAAATCCAAACACCTTTCGTTCCATCTTCAGTAACTCTATTAGTTTCCTATTCATTTGCTCCCATCCCTGGCTATGGCCTCATCACCGCTCCAGGTCTGTGGTGAGAGCTATGGGTGTTCACAACACACACACTTTCCCATTACTGTTGAGACATCCAGAAATGCCTCAGCCATCTGGCCTCTAGCTGTAGTGTGGATCTGGGTTAGCTCCCCTACAAGGGCCTGTTTTGACTGAAGGCTTTGTGCTCAGAGTGGTGCTTGTGGGAGTCAGTGGAACCTTTAAGATATGGAATGTATGGGAGGTGGTTGCTTGCTGGGTTGAGGCTATTCTTGCGAGAAAACTTGAGTTCTTGTAAGAGTTGTTATAAAAGATCAAGTCTGGCCCTCTCTGCTCAGAGCTCAAGATATAATCACACACACACACACACACACACACACACACACACACACACACACGAGACAGGGTCTCATATAGCCCTGGCTGGCCTTTAACTCCGTATGTAACTGCAGTTGGCCTTGAATTCCACGTGCCTCCACTGGCCAAGTTCTGGGACTACAGGTATGTGCCACCCAGGCTGGTTTTATGTTGTGCTGGGTGTTCATTCAGGGCTTCATTCATGCTCAGTGAGCACAGTACCAACAGAGCTACATATATTTCTGTTAACAAATAAAGTGACTTTAAAAATGAAATTCTAAGATTAAATCATAAAATAAATGCAAACCTTAAAAATTTTATGATGCCTAATGGCAGATGATAACCCTCTCTATCAATTCACTCTATAACGCCTCCTCTTTTACAGGCAGGCTCCTGGAGCACAGCAACTGGGGACCCAGCATTACAGACCATAAAACCTGTAATACTGACCTAGACTACTTTGTCCAAATGATTTCTGTGGGCATGCTTGCCAGCTAAGATCCCGGCAGGAAGCATCTCTGTGAGCCGCAGGTTAACAGTAGACACCCTATCAAAAGAACTGATAGTGCTCAGAAAAAAAAAAAATTCTGCAAAGTGAACCCTCCAGTAACAAAAGCAGCAAGGGGGAAGTGAGGGACAAGAGAAGCATCCTGTTTACAGCTTCACAAAGGGCCGAGGAGCCCAGCAGCTGCAGCAACACAAGAGCCTTTCACTTGCTAGTGACCCAGTTTAGTTGCACAGGGACCTTCACTCCAGGTAAAGGTGTGACCTTCATGAGGCGTGTGCTTCACAGAGCACCAGACCCAGAAACAATCTAAACCCTGTCCTTCACATCCATCCTTCATGTCCTTCACAGTGACCCTAGATACAGCTCACTCACTCCTCATACCTAAAGTACTATCTCCAGTTGGCTACTCAGACTACAATACCGAGTTAAAACTAAAATTATTTTGCAGAATCTGGTCCATGAGGTATGTCTGTATGTTTAAAAATCAAATGAAAACTACTGTTTTATTTGTATGTCCCTTTAAACACACTTAGAGTATATGGTTCTATTTTTATTATTCTCATTTTAAAATTCAGCTCACCTAGTACAGAAGTCACTCTACTCATTCCTACGGCCAGTTAACCACCAGGCTCAAAGCTACTTAAAGATAGGAGAACTTATTTAACCTCACACTCTAAGGATACCCAGCCCATTGCGGCTGGCAAGGCTCGGAGGCCACAGGCTGGCTCACACTTGAGTGAATTAGGATCCTGAAAGGTAGGATGCTAACACTCCCTCCAACAGCCCACGGAATGGTGGCACTTACTTCTGGATCTGGGGTCTGCCCTCTTCAGTTAGAACTCTCTAGAACCGTTCTCCAACACTCAGAGGTTTGTCTCCTTGACTTTAGATCAGTCAACCTGACAACAAAGATTTACCATCAACAGGGCAACACCAGAGCCATGGCACGCAAGGAGGGGGGGGAAGTCAAAGCGGAAGATGACTAAATGTCAAGTGTACAGGGACATGCCTGTGACTGCTGGTAGGAGGAGGAGTCCAGGGGTCAGCCTGAGCTACACAGGTAGACTCTATCTCCAGAAGCCTTAAGGGCGTGTCTAGCTCAATGGTTGTGTGCCTGTCTAGTATACAGTTTAGCCCCGTGTTCAGTTCACAGCACCACACATGCCAACGCAAAATTACATAAGAGACACTGTAAACTGATATTTAAAATTAAACCACAGCCAGAAAACCTTCAGCTGCAGACTTAAGTACTTTGCCTCAGAGAACAAATGTTGGAGTTCCATGTGTTAAAACTTCACTCCAACTAGCCTCTTAATTGTCTCTCTCTCTTTCTATAACAGAGATTGGAAGAATCAACCAAGGAAGGCCACACACAGCCCGTACTTCGCTTTCCTAGTTATGGGAACTGACAATGCTCTCTTCAGTGTTTAGAGGGTTGTAACAACAGCCTGGAAACCTGAATCCCTTACTCTTCTGGCCTATTGTAAGTGGCCAACTTTAAGAAAGGTACAGAGTCAATGCCCAGGAGAGCTAGGCCACTTTTCAGGCTGTGGGGCTCAGCACCTCTGGGCTCTGAGTCCAGGACGCCCCTCACCACCTCATGGTAGCACTACCAACATAGCCAGCCAGGCGTAAATGGAAATAACTTCCATTCGGAGGTAAAAAGGGAGCCACCTTCAGGGTTTCTGCCAGACTGAGTGAATAAACTTTAAAATACAGATTCTGCCAGTGTTCCCTAGGAATTCCTGGTTGGGTAATGTGAAGTATTTAGTGGTGCACACCCCTGACAGCCTGTCCCCTCTCGGGCCTCCAAATTGCCTCCTGAAACCTATTCCAGTCTCTGTCACCAGGCAGTAGGATTAGTTTATGGTACCGCATTATTCATCCATGCTTAGATATCTAAACCAACTACAGAGCCATGTGGCAGCCCAGAGTCACCACAGTAGCACCATCAGTCGTAAAGACAACAGCCTGGAGATGTTTTCATGTGGTTTAAATGTCAGTCCGTTATCAAAATGACTTTTTAAAAAATTTTAACCGGGTTTCATATGCAATCCACTTGCCTTGAAGTATCTGTCATAATCAAAGCCACCTTAAAGCTGCCAAGAAAGCTCCCAGGGTCTCAACCACCAACCAAGGACCGAACAAGGAGGGGTCTGATTGTTCTGGCAGCATGTGTATAGTAGAGGATTGCAATTTGATCATCAATAGG